>NC_022015.1:1647597-1650708 GCF_000317375.1 Microtus ochrogaster | reverse complement strand
TCAGCTCCGCCTTCCCCACGCCCACCTGCAGCCTCAGCTCCGCCTTCCCCACGCCCACCTGCAGCCTCAGTTCCGCCTTCCCTACTGCTCTGGAAAAGGCACCAGCACTTCCCAACTCTGGGCTCCTGGCTACACCAGATGATCTTTGTTCGCAACTCAGAAAATGTTACTAACAACTCACTTCTCAAAGCAGCCTCTCAAGTCCGTCTGGAACCTTCCTAAAGGTCCCCTCTAGCCCTGAGAGGCTGATGTTCAGCCCAGTACCAACAAGCCATGACTCCCAACAACTGTGTCTTTTCCTGGAGACTCCTGACACAATCATTTTCTTACCATAACCAAACAGCAGAGGACATTTTGATTGTGCTAGCCAAAGAGACGCATTCTCCGGCTCCCCTATTCAATGAACCACATAATGAGTCACGTGCTGGGTTGGTTTACAGCAGCCTGCACCAATTCTCAGGCACATTCAGCTCAGGAAGCAGCTTGCTTCCTCCTTCCAAGCAGATTTCACCAAAAATAACAAAGAAGAAATTGCAAGCTGAATGGGATTTCTCTGGGCCTTTGGCTTGAACGTTTGTCAAAAGTTCTCTCTCGTTAAAGGGGCAGTGAGGTTTTTACCTCACCTAAAATCTCTTTAGAACTATTTCAAGTTTTCATACAGCAAGGCAATTCTTCCAAGTAAGCGTATGACGGACACATCCTGTTTTGTTCTTGGTTCTGTGGGAAACGGCACTAGCAAAAACCATACTTTACAGGCACACACTTCCAGGAATATAACCAGAAGGAGTAAGGAACCAACTCCAAGGGGATCGCCATTTCTTGGCAAATGTCCCGATAGAAGCACCTTCATGTGCAATGTAAGTATTTATTTGACATTCTGGGCAATGGAAGCCGAACCAAGTGAATGTATAGTTCACACAACTGCCGCTGTCGTTCAGTGTTAGCTGAAGCAGAGAGAAAAATGAAAAACAAACTCGGACTTCACTGGGTGAGGTAGAGCAATCTATAACCCAGCACTTGGGGTGAAGGCAGGAGAACAGACACGAGTTCAAGACCAGAAACTGTATCTCAAAAAAGCAAAACAAGTAACAACAAAAGCCTTATACTTAAATGCAAGTGATCATTATGATACATTAATTACTAGAAATATAAAAATTAGGCGAAGTGGTAGAACACGACCACACCCTTAACCCAGCAATTGGGAAGCGAGGCAGAAAGATCTCTGTGAGTTCAAAGTCAGCCAGGGCAACGGGAGACCTCAGCTCAGACAGATTAGATTAAATATATTGACAGACAGAGTCTATTTGGAGTTCCGCATAATGAGCGTCAGGCTTCTCATTGTATATCAGACATTCTGAACTTTAAGACTCTAAAATTCCCAATGGGAATTTGTTTATGTATTTATGCACTTTGGCATCTTGCTTGAGTGTACATCTGTACAGGGTGTTGGATCCTCTGGAACTGGAGTTACAAACAGCTGTGAGCTGCCACATACATACTAGAAATTGAACCCTGGTCCTCTGGAAGAGCAGCCATTGCCCTTAACCACTGAGCAATCTCTACAGCCCCTGGGGAATTTAATTTAAACTCACAAAGAATTTGCATTCAAAATTTATTTTTAAATATGCTTTACATTCTGTTTTCTAACAATATACATGCCTAAAACAGCTCAAATTCAGTCGTTATGCTGTTAAAATTGGATAGGCTATATTTTCCACAATCCAGAGTGACCTTGGGGTGGCAGTGCTCGTCAAAGGGCAAGTGACTGATGTGCCCGTCTCAGTGGGCCCAAGCTCCTGGGTTAAACCTCAGGAGGCTGATTGGACGGCTAAACTAAGTTCACATTTCTCTGCTCCAATGACCCCTTCTTTGCCCCACAGGAGCAATCTATAAATCTAACTCTGCTTCCACTATTTGTAACAGATACCGTCATGTAAACCAGGCAGGCTCGACCTTCCCCAGGGCTGGAAATGCAGCCTGTGTTCCCAGTTCTGACCCTGAGAGGAGATGCTGAGGCACAGAGGAAGTCCACACAATCCATGACAAATACACTGACCAAAGAGAGACCATTCCCTTCCCAAACAGGAGTAACATGTCTGAAAGAAGACCAATGCTCACGTCAGCCTGCCACAGTGGAGATAAGCATGCGGGAGCACCTGGCCGCAGCAGAAACAGGCCCATGGAGGCTCAGAGTCATCAGGAGGCTCACCACAGTGGTGGCCCAGTGATGGCAAGGCCCCCAAATCAGGAAAGCACTTACCTTGTCCATAGACAAAGCAAGCACATGCCCTTGCTACGTAATCACTATTTCTGAAAACAAGACAATGAGGCTTTCAGGTCCGCCACGATATTTTCGTGACAGAAAATCCAAAAGGTCAAGATTAATTCCAACACATGAATAAACTTGCAATTCTGAGTGTGGCTGCAAAAATACCCTCAAAGACCATACTGGAAAGCAGGGCCCAGAGGCACATGCCTTTAATCCCCACACTCAGGAGGAAAAGGCAGGCAGATCTCTGAGACCAGCCTGGTCTACAAATTGAGTGCCATGATAGCCATGGCTCTGTAGAAAGACCCTGTCTCAAAAAAAAAAAAAAAAAAAACCCACCATGTTGGAAATCTTATGTGGGGCAGGAAAGATGGTTCAGCACCTAAGACCGCTGTCTGTACCCACATGGTGGCTAACAACCTTCCATAACTCCAGGTCTGGGAAATCTAATGCCCTTTTCTGATCTCCAAGGGCACACATGTGGTGTACAGACAAACATACAAGCAAAATACTCATCCACATAAAGTAGTAATAGTAGTAGTGAGAATAAAACAAAATTCTTTTCTAAAAAAAGGAAATCAGCATGCGCAGAGACTGAGCGGCAGCCATGTCTGTCCAGTGCCTCTTTAGGCCACCATTATTCCACTCGCTCTCTGGGTTGTGCTGGGCACTGTTCTAAGATGCTGCTTTCTCCTTCCCCTTTAACAGTCATGCATACTTGATACTACAGCATTATCAGAGTTAACACTAAGAACTGTTCCCACTACCATAGAAACTGCCTTTCCCTTGTTAGCAAGACTACCTATTGCAGGGCGGTGGTGGCGCACGCCTTTAATCCCAGC
>NC_022015.1:1645452-1647497 GCF_000317375.1 Microtus ochrogaster | reverse complement strand
CGCACGCCTTTAATCCCAGCACTCGGGAGGCAGAGGCAGGCGGATCTCTGTGAGTTCGAGACCAGCCTGGTCTCAAGAGCTAGTTCCAGGACAGGATCCAAAACCACAGAGAAACCCTGTCTCGAAAAACCAAAAAACAAAACAAAACAAAAAAAACTACCTATTATTAAATCCAGGGGCCCCTTCTTACCACTATCTGGTTTTTCTGCAATTTGAGATACTCATGCATCTCCTCTTATCTGCCCAGTTCTACTTCCTTTACCAATTCTACTTCCTCCTGCTACCAGAGAAACAGCCCCAAGGTTCCTTGGCTCTTACAACTCCAACTATGATCCCTGCCCCTGCCCTAACACCCTCCCTCTCCCCTCCTGCTTTCTCCAGTCTCTCCCCAGCCCTGGCCTCTCAAGCTCCAGCTGTGTATTTTCCTACACCACCAGACATGCCACACCCTCTCTAGATACCCACTTGCTCATCAGGTTGTCATACAGTCATTAGCTACCAAAACACACGAATACATCTCTTTAGTGAGCACGGATCATGGCACCACGTCAAATGCTTCGTATGTCAACCTGCTCAGCCTCACAGGAAAACAACCATCTCCATATTAAAGATGGGGAGACCGGACTGGGAGATTAATTTGTTACTCTGTGGATAAGTGGTAAAGTTGGGTTTCAAAAATCAGTCTGTTTCAAAAAGCATGCTTTAAACTAAAACATTATGCTACCTCTAGTGGGCCAGGACTGAAACCTGCCTGTACTTCTCCACAACCAGGCCCTATCGACAGTACAGATCAGTTAGCTGTGCTCTGCAGAGGACTCTGAGACCCAAAAGTTCAGCCACAGGACTCAACAACATCATAATCACGATTTCATGAATGTAGCCACCTCATACAGGAAATTGTCATCGTGATTCATAAAGATCCTTGCCTGGTCAAACCTCTCCTGCATCCCTGGTTCCCAGAAAACAGCACAGAGACCTAATTCCTATTCCTGGTGCCCGCACTTTGGAATTCCTGGGGGAGCAATACAGACGAGCAGCAAGAGGTGACTTCATTTGCTATGGGAGGGCCAGGAAACAGCCAGCACTCTAGAGTTTGAAACAGGACTAGTATCTACTCCTAACACAGTGAGAGAACATTCTGGATCCTATGTATCTCCCACAGAGCATCAGTGGGTTCTTCCACAAGGACTGAAAATCATGTTGTCCCTTGCACTGAGCAAACGGTCTTCAGATATCATGAGGACGGACTCATCCGCAATCACGGCAATTACAAGAGGGAGCCTCACTGTCCCCGCAAATCTCCAAGGGTGGGACCTACCCCAAAATCCTTAATATGTCCTGAAAAACTCAACCTGTTTTTGCCTCTGATCCAAAAAATACTGTCTCAAATACCAACACTAAATCAACGCAAATGTTTGCTGGCCAGGCCTACTCAGTACCCAGACATCTAAAGACTCCCCAAGGCCACGCCTTACCTCTTCCGGTACAATAAGTAATGGATACTTGTCCTCAGACAGAAAGTTGAAGATGACCCACACTTTAAATGCGTCTTCTTCTGTAATGAGTAGTGGATTCTTTGTGAGGTTTTTCTTGACACAGAGGGTCCAACACATCCTATTGAATTCAATCTTGTCAAAGTTGTCCTGGACCTAAGAAGGAAAAAAAATTTGTGAGCCAGTCTGAAATAAGATCATACACTACAGTGGGTCTCTACTGGGCCTGGGGCATAGCCTCATATTCAGATGTCAGAGAGCAGGGAAAATGAGGGCTTGTTCTTTCCTGTGTCTCCATGTGTGCTGGGGAATATAATTTTAAGGAGTATTACTTTATGTTGTATTTGCTTAACTCTGTGAAGCTGTGTTACTGTGCCTGTCTAAATCACCTGATGGTCTAATATGGGGCTGAACAGCCAATAGCGAAGCAGGAGAGAGAAACAGGTGGGGCTAGCAGGCAGAGAGGATAAACAGAGGAGAAATCTGGGCGGAAAAAAGGATCTGGGAATGAGAGAGGGAGGAGGACTTCAGGGGCCGGCCACCCAGCCACCC
>NC_022015.1:1644062-1645227 GCF_000317375.1 Microtus ochrogaster | reverse complement strand
CAGCTACACAGCCAGATGCGGTGTAAGAAGGAGAGAAAAGGTATGCAGGGGTGAGAAAGATAAAAGCCCTGGGGCCAAAGGTAGATGGGATAATTTAAGATAAGAAAAGCTGGCAAGAAACAAGCCACGCTAAGGCTGGTTATTCATAACTAAGACTAAGCCTCTGTGTGTGGTTTATTTGGGAGTGGGGTGGTAGGCCTCCCAAAATAGCCAAAAGAGTGAAAACATCACACAACATGTGAGACAGGTTTTGTTCCCCCACCAAGACGCTGGGAAATTTCTCCCAGAAGGGTTCAAAGGCCGGACGGATCAATACTGGAAAATGGCCACTGCAGAGGACACAAGGGAAACTGAGGCTACAGAGGTGAAGACTGGGTCAGGAAGAAGCTGGTCACTCATGGTAAGGAGTGAGGACAACTGAAAGCTCTGTGATTTTCACTTTAAAGCCACATTCTGGGACAATATGAGAGGCACCAAGGAGGAGCTGGTGAGCAAGACAAGGAGCAAAGCATGTATTATTTTCTTTGGAGAAGTGAGCTGTGTTGTGTGTCACGTGAAGAAGGCCCTGCTGGCCTCGGGAGATGCCTGTGTTTGGCAAACCGGACTCTGAGGAGCAGAGAATGCTCTCTGTACTCTGTCGTTAGTCCATCTCGTTCGGCTGTCACCTCCACCACATGTGGCAGATCTGTGGATGGGAAGAGGCAGCAAGGGCCTCTTTACTTGCTTATTTATTTAGCCCCAACACCATTTACTGAAGACTAATTTGTATGTGAAGGTCAGGGGATGTCTTTCAGGAGTCAGTTCTTTCCTTCCAACGTGTGGATCCTGGAGACCGAACTCAAGCTGCCAGACTTGGTGGCAAGCAGATTTACCAGATGAGCCATCTCAACACCGCCCCCCCACACCGCATACACTTAGGTGGTAGGAACGGAACCCAGAGTCTCATAAATGCTAGGCAAGCATTTGAACTTGTACATCACTCCTAGCCCCGACTTAGACTTCATATTAGTTTTCTAAGTTAAATATCATCCCTGTTTTCTAGACCAGGAAACAGTTCAAGGTCACATGACTGGCACACATCAAAGCTAAAGCTTAAAGGCCAACTCTTTCCACGATGTCAAACCACTTGCAAAACTCAGTAGATGGAGGTCCCTGTGTGACATAG
>NC_022015.1:1640026-1643919 GCF_000317375.1 Microtus ochrogaster | reverse complement strand
CCACTGCCACCAGCCTACCCACATCATGAAAAACAAAAAACAAAACAAAACAAAAAAAAACATTAAGTGAAAGATAGGCCATAAGGGAAATAACGTGTACACAAAAGTATAGATTCCTGCTCAGCCTTGATATATGGTATTCTCCTTCGTTCCTTCCTTCCTTTCTTCCTTCCTTCCTTCCTTTTTTTCCTTTATTTCTTTCTTTCCTTTCCTTTCTTTCTTTCTAACTTCTTTACTGGTTCTTTGGGAGTTTCACATCATGCACCATAATTCTGGGGATTCACTTTTCTAAGTGAACAGAAGTCAAATCATAAAAGACTTACAATTTAAAAAAAAAAGTACAGGGGCTGGAGAGATGGCTCAGTGGTTAAGAGCACTGACTGCTCTTCCAGAGGACCCAGGTTCAATTCCCAGCACCCACATGGCAGCTCTCAGCTGTCTGTAACTCCGGTTCCAGAGAATCTGACATCCTTATACCAGTGCACATGAAATAAAGTTAAATAAAGTTTTTTTAAAAAAAAGTACAGATGCCAGCTTGGTATTTGATGCAGAAAAGATGGCATTCAAAGCGGACCTTAAAGGATGCTGAAGGTCACCTAGATGGCTCAGGTAAAGGCACTTACTGCTAAGTCTATGACTTGAGTTTGATACCTGGATCCCACATAGTGGAAAGAGAGAACTGACTCCCATGTTAAGTGGTCCTCTGACTGTCACACACTCACATGCATTATGGCATCTACACGGGTGCAGACACTTTTGTTTGTTTTAAATCAGGTGCACTGACAAAGACAAGGAAAGGCAGGAGAGGAAATGGCTGGAGCAAAGGCATGGTAGCAGCAGTATGCACTCACATGCACGGGACAGTGTGTAGCCAACCTGGGCTGACCAGCAGGAAGACGGCAGATCAAATGCCAGAAGCAAACTGAAGTAAAATTTATTTATGCTATGTCCAAGCACGAGGGGAACAAGGTTTTAAAGGTAGAACCAGGCTGTGTTTGTGAAAAGCACACTAAAAACACTGACATATTACATAAGAGTGTAGTGTGAATTCTAACTGGTCTCAATAATAAAAATCCAGAGTCAGATATAGGGGTTAATGTTGAAAGATCAGAAAAGCAGAGCAACCAGCCGGCCACTAGTTCTTAACTCTACTGAATTCTCAGATCAAAGGGGAGATCCTGTCCCTACGAAACCTCAGACTGAATCCTGAGCTCCTGTCTCCTCCCTCCTTACATTCTTCTCTCTGCCCTGCCATATATCCCTTCCCATCTCCACCCCACTAGTGCTGGGATAAAGATGTGAGCCACCACCACTTGGCTCTGTTTCTCTTTTAGACTGATTCGACCTCGCGTAGCCCAGAATAGCCTTGAACTCACAAAGATCCTCTGCCTCTGTCTTCCAAGTGCTAGGACTAAAGGTGTGTGCCACCACCGCCTGGCCTCTATGGTTAACTAGTGTGGTTAGCTCCACACTCTGATCTTCAGGCAGTTTTATCTGTTACAGCACAAACTATCACCACATAAGAAGATTTTCAGTAGATAGAAGGTAGGGGGATCAGGAGACAGTGGCAGCAACAAGGGAATTTTGGTAAGAATGCATGAGCTCAGAAGACAGTGGTGGCAACGAGGGGATGTTGGTAAGAATGCATGAGTACCAAACACATGCACAAAACTCCCTAGCTTTGTGAAGGAAGGGAGGTGTTCAGCTGCGGGCATCTTCAAGTTGATGTTCTAGGAATATTTAGAGATATCTAAAAACAAAGAAGGGAAAATACAACCTACGAGAGGTGGATTTGTGAGGCACCAGTTAGATAATGGCACGATGATGACCACAGACCGAGAAACAAAGCAAGAATGAATGGTACCAGAAAAAGAACTTCAGACTGGGCACAGAAAGCATGCACATCCAAGTGGAATCCCAGCGCGTGGAAGGTGGAGGCAGGAGGAACAGGAAGTCAAGGTCATTCTCCTCTATTTGGTAAGGAGTTCAAGGTCATCCTGGGTTAAAACCAACAAACTGGAAGTTGGCTAAGGGTGGTGCTCCTCACCTGCAATCCCAGCACCTGGGAGGCTCAAGCAGAGGAAATGCGTTTGAGGCCAACATGGACTGCACAGTGAAACTCTGGAAAAATAATAATACATCACATTCAACGATGAGAAACTGAAAGCTTTTCCTCTAAGGGAGGAATAAGACAAAGACATCCGTCATTGTTACTTCCTGATATAATACTTTAAGTACTAGCCAAAGCAGTGAGGCAAGGAAAATAAGGAAAACTCAGTACCTAATGTAGATGACCGAATCTTATATTCAGCAAACAGTAAGGCTTTTAGAAATTCACTTTCAAGAAGGTGAAGACTTGCAATGAAAACTATTTCACTGCTGAAAATATATAAAAGCTATAAACAAGAAGGACAGCATCTCATCTATGTTCATGGATTAGAAACCTAAGATGTTCAAAACACCTAGAGTAATCTACAGATTGCCAAAATGCCAATGTGTTTTCTTGCAGAACTAGACCCAGAAAAAAAAAAATCCTAACATTCATACGAATCTCAAAGGACTCTAAATAGTCAAAACAGTCTTACAAAAGAAAGAGAAACCAAAGCCAGAGGCCTCGCATTTCCTAACCTAAAAATAATTTAAAAGCATTATACTACTGACATGAAGACAGACGTGGAGACAGACAGAATAGAATTAAGTCATCAAGGATAAAATCACATGATCTTCAATAAAGGGCCAAGAATACACAAGGAAAGGGCCGTCTCTTCAACAAGTAGTGTTTCAAAGACTGGGTATCAACACGTAGTGGAATGCTCTTTACCTAACCCATATACAGAATTTAACTCAAAATGTTTGGAGCTATGGCTCAGTGAACAGAGTGTTCACAAGTTCCTGAGTTCCAGAGATCCCCAGCAAAGCACAGAAGAGAGGGAGGAGCGATAATATGAACAAAGGGGTCAAGACCTCAATGGGGAAACTGAAACAGCTGACCTGAGCTAATGAGAGCTCACTGACTCCGGACTGACAGCACGGGAACCAGCACAGAACCAAATTAGGCCCTCTGAATGTGGGTGACGGTTGTATGGCTGGGGCAGTCTGTGGGGCCACTGGCAGTGAGATCAGGATTTATCCCTAATGCTTGAACTGGCTTTTTGGAGCCCACTCCCTATGGAGGGATACCTTTCTCAGCCTAGATATAGTGGGGAGGGCCTTAGTCCTGCCTCAAAGTGATGTGCTAGACTTTGTTGACTCCCCATGGGAAGCCTTACCCTCTCTAAGGAGTGGATAGGGGATGGGGTGGAGGGGAGGGAGTGGGAACTGGGATTGGTATGTAAAATGAGAAAATTGTTTTAAAATAAATTAGTTATTTTTTAAAAAGTCCCTGAGTTCAATCCTCAACACTACATAACTGGACAAGGTGGCTCATAACTGTCACCTCAGCACTTGGGTGTGACAGCAGGAAGATCAGCAACTCAAGAACACTTGTAGCTAGGCAGTGGGATCAAGACCAGCCTGGACTACTGCTACAAAGCCAGCCTGGACTACATGAGACTGTAGTTACATAGCGGTTCAAGACCAGCTTGCACTACAGGAGATCATTGTAGCTACTTAGCAGGTTCAAGGCCAGCCTAGTCTATATGAAATCTCAAAAAATAAAATAAAAAATAAAATAAAATAAAGGAGGAGGAGGAGGAGGTCAAAATCAATTAAAGACCTAAAACTATACGACTTCTGAGGGAAAAGAGAAGTAACACTTCAAGACATCCTATATTTTTGGTTGTAGCCTAGCCTCTAACAGCCAAGCCACACCCAGCCCATCTCAAGACATTCTAACAGCAGTGCAATCCTGTCTTTAGTGAGCGTGCATTTATTTTTATTATTTATTTATTTAT
>NC_022015.1:1630828-1639740 GCF_000317375.1 Microtus ochrogaster | reverse complement strand
TACAAATAGCCAATAAGCCTATGAAAAGATGTTCAAAATCACTTCTCACAGGGAATTGCAAATCAAATACAATGAGCTATCAACTCTTACCTGTCAGTAAGTAAGACGGCCACAACCAAGGAAACGTGAGGTAAGAACAAACTTAGCCCCCCCCCCTTTTTTGGAATTTTTTGAGACAGGGTTTCTCTGTGTACCCCTGGCTGTCCTGGAACTCACTCTGTAGTCGGGGCTGGCCTTGAACTCTGAGATTCGCAGGCCTCTGCCTTCTGAGTGCTGGGGAAACAGAACCCTTGGAGCGCTGCTGCTCGGACTGAAAACTGGTGCAGTTACTGAGAAAAGCAGTATAGACGTTCTTCAGAAACTAAAAATGAAACCATCACACGACCCAGCAATCTCATTACTGGGTATATACCCAAAGGATTATAAATCATGCTACTATAAAGACACTGGACCCCACATCCACTGCAGCACTGTTAGAAACAGCTAGAGAAAAAAGCCTGCGCATTTACCACATCTGTAAAAGTACAAAATCCATCGCCTCTCAATCAGGTAGAATTCAAAACAAGAGACAAAAGCTTTTTACATGAGGCATATGCTAAATTCAACTTGGATTCCACGAATGTCCTATACATATGCCAAAATATGACTTTTGAAGTTCTAAAAATAAGAATAAATAGATACATGTGCTCTTGCTAAATACAGCCAAGTATGGTGGTGCACACCTTTAATCGCAGTACTTGGGAGGCAGAGGGAGATGGATCTCTGTAATTATGAGGGCAGCCCAGTCTACAGAGTGAGTTACGGGACTACATAGTGATAGCCTGTCTTTAAAATAAAATTAAAGAATAATAAACCTACCAACTATTTAACTATAGGATGCTCTGATCATATACAGGGTAAGAAGAGGGACCCTCAGTGTCTGTCTGCACACACTTCTGTGAAAAGATGACCAAGCAAACAGTTCCAAGTGTACAGAGGAACCTCACAGTGGGAAAAGCACATTGTAAAAGCTCACCTGTTTCTGTAAATCTCCAAGAAAAATTACTTGGGAGGGGTTCATGAGGCCTGACCAACAAGGGAGCTGGTGACTATGAAGGCTTCTCGGGGAGAGGAAGTCTCAGTCCTCAGTAAGGTGGCCAACGGTGTTGGCATACTCCAGCAGAAGCTCCACACTTGTCCCCATAACATGGGCCCCTGGTTAGATCAGTGGATCGGAGAGTAAGCCCCAGATATAACAGAAAGACATGGAAATGGGATCAGGACTTAGGAGAGGGGACGCAGAGCTAAGAGAGAGTAGAGGGATGAGAGAGACCAGAAATTTGTGTGACACTGTCAAAGAATAAATCAATCTGAAGTAATTTCACCTAAAATTACTCATCCATTTGCAGCACATATCATAGAGCTTTTTCTTACACGAGGGAGATACGCATAGAACGCAGGTGGTGGCCTCTTTGAGGAAAGAAAGAGGATGAAGAAAGAGCTCAGAAACAGACGAGGCAAGAGACAAACAGCAGGCTGGAGACATCCAATCATGCTTCACAAACGCCATGTCCTCCGTGTGTCTGTCTGTGACAAAGGTCCCACTGTGTAGCCTCGGCTGACCTCAATCTTATGCTCCTCCTGCCTAAGTGCCCTTAGGTTCTAGGGCTTTGACCTAAGCCATCACACCTGGCTTCAGCTGAGCCGACGGAAATGTTTATTACTTGTGGGAGGTCCCATATCAAGTAAGACACAGTTGCTACCTCATATTTCCTTGTCTCTGTGAATCTGGGAACAGTGAGACAGACGAACACATCAAATGCTACACTCGCTCTGGCCTCCACACCCAGGTGTAGGGTGGAGTGTCAAAGGACTCATAAAGGACTTCAGGGAGATGACAAATGTAAGAGACTGTTTATTATATCGATTTACAGCTTGCTCCGTGTTGACTGTTGAAGGCTTAAAAATAAGTCTTTCCCACCTACTCGGCTGGATATGATTCTAAAAATAGGAAGAACAAAAGAAGAAAAGGGAATTTTTCTGCCAAAGAATTTGTAAATAAAACGTGGTATATCAATACAATAGGATATTATTCAGCCACAAAAATATAAATTATTTATATATCCTGTAACATGTGCGAAACATGAAAGACACCAGACACAAAAGACCACAGATCATACAGTTCCACTAACCCATGAAACAGAAAGCAAGTTACTAGTTTCCCAGGGACTGGGGAAACGGAGAACTGAGAGTGAGCCGGAAGAATACAGGATTTCCCCGAGGGATGATGGAGCAGAAAATGTCCTGACCACTACTACAATGTACACTTTAAAATGGTAAGGATGAGCTAGCAGGGTGGCGTGGCTAAAGCAAGAGGATTGCTCAAGTCAGAGACCAACAAGGACTACGCGGCAAAGATACACAATCTTATCTCAAAAAGACACAAACCAAACCAGGCATTGGAAGCACATTAGTTTTTTTTTTTATCAGGCACTCAGGAAGGAGGAAGGAGAGACAGGCAGATTTCTATGAGTTCAAGGACAGCCTGGTCTACACAGAATGTCCAGGATAGTCAGCAAAATACTGCCTTAAAAAACAACAAAAGGTAGGGAGCAGGCACTGGGGAGATGGCTCAGTAGATAGAGTGCCACACAAGCATAAGGAGCAGAGTTCAAATCCCCAGACTTCACATAAAGCTGGGCGAGTACCGCGGGTCTGTAATGGCAGCACTCCCAGATACAGAGAGATGGGGCCAGAGACCTCACAGGCTAGTTAGTTAGCCTAGAGAAGCGGTGGGGAAAGAACAACCAGTTTGGGCGGTAGCTGTGACTCAGTTGCAGAGTACTTTGCTGCCTTGCACTAGACCCTGGGCTCATGTCCAGTATGTCAGAAAACAAGGCAAGTTTTATATGACTAGAAAAAAATAATCATTTTTATGAACCATAAAACCAGAGCAAAGGTGTGGAGCTAGAAAAAGGGGAAAAGGGGGAGGCTCTTAATGTAGTCACAGACACAATTCCTCCTCCAAATTCCCTCCCGAGTCCAAGCTCTACATTCTCTGGTAAAGCTCTGTATTTACTCAAGTTCAATGCAACCATGCATCATGACCCTTTTCACAGGGGTCGCCTAAGTCCATCAGGAAACACAGATGTTTACATTATAATTCATAACAATAGCAAAATTACAGTTATGAAATAGCAATGAAAATAATTTTATGGTTGGGGTCACCACAACATGGGGAGCTGTATTAAAGGGTCACAGTATTAGGAGGGCTGAGAACCACTGCTCTAGTACACACGTACACACACGCACACCACAAATCCTTTCCAACATAAGGCCATATTTTATTTACATCTGCATCCTGTGTGCTATGCAGGGTGCATTTGTTCATTTGCTTACAGAGTTGTAAAGGAGCTGTATGGTGGCTCATACCTATAATATTAGCCCTTGGAAGAATGAGGCAGGAGGACTGCCATGAGTTCAAGGCCTGCCTGGGCTACAAAGTCTTTAGAAAACAATGTAAGCATTCACTGGGTACCAGTCATTGTACTAAACTGGAGAGCAGTGAGCTGACCTTGCTGGCACAGGGCTCACACTCCCGACACTGAATCAGATCCTCCAACACTACTGATAATAACGGAGAAACACAGAATGCCGGAGAATCCCAGCACTCCGAGAGGGTGGGGCACTACCTGAGGAAGTGACCAGAGGAGGGTCAAGAACTGACTGTGTTCTAAAGTGAAGGCGTGACAGCAGAGGAAGCAGGAAGAGCCTCAGTAATTAGAGGAACAGAGAAAAGGTCAAAGCCGTCACACCAAGTCCAAATGTTCAACTGATAAAGGTATGAACCAAGCATGGTAGTCTGGGAGGGAGTGTTTGGGGAGGGGCGTACTGAAGAGATGCCTCTTCACTTGCTGC
Organism: Microtus ochrogaster; assembly: GCF_000317375.1. NCBI lineage: Eukaryota > Metazoa > Chordata > Mammalia > Rodentia > Cricetidae > Microtus > Microtus ochrogaster. The sequence goes on along the minus strand of NC_022015.1, from coordinate 1,635,843 downwards.
TCCTGCATCTTTGCAGAGAAACCGAAATTCAGTTTCCAGGACCCATGTCAGGAGACCCATCATCCTGATGCTCTCTGCTGGACTCTGAGGGCACTGTATGCACATGTATGCATACACACACACAACACATGCTTGAATGTACACACACACACAAATAAAATTAAAACTAAATCCTTAAAAAAAACCTTTAAGACTATGATTCTAACCGGACAGTGAGAGTGCACGCCTTTAATCCCAGCAATCAGGAGGCAGAGGCAGGCGGATCTCCATGAGTTCAAGGCCAGCCTGGTCTACAAGAGCTAGTTCCAGGACAGGCACCAAAAACTACAGAGAAACTCTGTCTCGAAAATCCAAAAGAAAGAAAGAAAGAAAGAAAGAAAGGAAGGAAGGAAGGAAGGAAGGAAGGAAGGAAGGAAGGAAGGAAGGAAGGAAGGAAGGAAGGAAGGAAGGAAGGAAGAAAGAATGAATAAAGGAAGATTGTTCCAAGGATAAGCCTGGAAAGAGGTGAGGTGACAGACACCAGACACAAAAGCTGGACATGGGAAGATTCCATCATTAATGAATGCCAAAACAGGCAACGTGTAGACAAGTTCTTGTCTAGAGCTTGGAGAAGGAGGAGATTATGAATGCTACAGAATCAAATTTTTTGGAAGAGAATAACAAAAACATCCTAAACTTGGTTGTGGTGATGGTTATACAAAACTAGCCATATCAAAACCCACCAAACTATAAGGTTAAATAAGTAAATTGCACGGAATGTAAATTTGGTGCCAACACTGCTATTTTTACACACGTTATTTCTTTAAACCACATTGCTATTGTATTTACTGTGCCAGTCATGGTCTTCAGGAGCATGAGATGAGGTCCCTGGTGGCTCTCAGCATGAAACCCCTTATTTACTCAAAAGCCCACAGCCTCCAGCTGCTGTGGGATAATGCTCTTGTACACTGTAAAGATTTGTCGCTCATGTTAGTTTAATAAAACACTGATTTGCCTGTAGCCAGGCAGGAAGTATAGGTGGAGCAATCAGACTAAGAGAATTCTGAGAAGAGGAAAGGCAGAGAGTGAGTCACCATCCAGATGCAGAGAAGATGAGAATGCCTTACTGAGAAAAGGTACCAAGACACATGGCTAAACATAGACAAGAATTATGGGTTAATTTAAGTTGTAAGAGCTAGTTAATAATAAGCCTGAACTAATAGGCCAAACAGTTTGTAATTAATATAAGCCTCTGTTTTTCTTTGGAACTGAACGGCTGTGGGACCGGGTAGGACAGAAACTTCTGTCTACATTCAGCAAGGCATAGTGATGTCTGCTTGTGATCCTAACCCTACAAAGGTACAGACAGGACAATCAGGAGTTCAAGGTCATCCTTGGCAACTGAGCAAATCTGAGGTCAGAATGGGCTACATAAACCTGTCTCAAACCACCTCCTTTCCCTCCAAAATGATAGGAATGCATATACAGCTCTCTATGATTGATAAATATGATGAAAATCTCTCTGGAAGACAATTTGGTCATTGCAGCAAATTAAACCTACTGAACTTTCAGGCTTAGCAGTTAAGAAAACTGGCTGTTCTCCCAGAAGACATGGGTTTGATTCCCAGCACCCATGTGGTGGTCCACAACATCTGTAATTCCAGTTCCAGGAGATTTGACCCTCTTCTTGGCCTCTGCAGGCACCAGGGACACACACAGTGCAGAGACATAAAGGCAAACACCATACATATAAAATAAAAGTTTTTATAAACCTACTTAACTTTAAAACAACAAAGGTAGATCTAGTGAGAAAAACATGAAAAGGCCTCAGCAAAACCTAACTAACAACACCATTCATGCTCAGTGACAGCTGAGGAATTTTAAGAGTCAAGTGTATAGAATTCAATTAATAGAAGAAACCAAGGGGCTCAAAAGATGACTCAGTGGTTAAGAGCACTTGCTGCTCCTCCACAAGACCCCAGTTCCGTCCCCATCTGTAACTCCAGGTTCAGGGGCTCTGATGACCTCTTTTGGCCTCCTTTGGCACTGAGTGAATGGGGCACATAGACATGCAGGCAGGCAAACACTCATGCACATACATATTTTTAATTTCAGTAACTCTACCAAAAAAAAAACTTTAAAAAAAAGAACAGGTTTTTTAAGCAAGAAATGCAACTAGTATATGAGTAGCAAACGTGGTAAGAAAGTATAGAGAAGGAAAACTGCAGAAATGGGAGGCTGGAAGGGCAGAACACAGAGGCCGCAGGCCTCAGAGGAAACACTGAGCTGGTGTACCATGTGCTTCCAAAACACAAATGAGAACAAAACAAGGGGTGCTGCTGGGAAGCACCGGCATCGCCAACGTGAATGTGGAAGTGGCCAGTGGATTGCCAGCTTCAATCACATCGCCCAGACAAACCTTTAATACACAGGGCAAGAGCTGACCACAGCAAGGACCAGCGAGCCTCGTCAGCCACAGATCTCACGGAAGAATGGCTGTCTCAAAAGCCTGCCGAGGCAGAACAACTATTTTGTGTAGCTAGTTAGAAATAAGCTGTTTTCAAAGTAATAACTGGCCTATGTCTTCAATTATTCACCATCAAGTAATCCAAGTATAAAATCTTGTTTCAAAAAGAGGAAGAGGAGAGGGAGGGAGGGAGAGGAGGAAAAAGAGAGGGAGGGAGGGGGAGGAAGAAGAAAGCCCACAAAACTGGGATTTCAAATCCTTTCACTAAAGAAGGAATTTAACAAAATTAACACTCAGGCAAAATATTTCATAAAGAACAGCAGACTGCTTAGTCACCTGAGGTCTCAGGAAAACTGGAAGTAAATTCTACCAGTGTGACAAACATCAGGAATGACCATCAGGAAGTAAATGCAGAAGCCAAATATGAAAGTTACTTTTTGGAAAGCAGGCTTCAGTACAATGAATGTATTTCAGGGCCTTAGACATTCAGAGTAATAATCCAGACAAAACCAGAAGACTTGGGGAAAGCAAGCAATGAACACAAATACTAAAGAAGAGAGGCAATCTTAAAGCACTTGAGACAACCGGATGGAAGCAGAGACAGTCTGAGATTCTCAGAAAGTTTTCAAAGTAACTCCACCCCTGCCTTTAACCATTACTTCCCCTATGTAGAAAATAATAATAATAGTAACTCGGAGAAAGAGGACTTAGTCTTTAGGAGTGCAGCTAAAGGAACACTGCTGGAGGAGCTAAACTGGCTCAGTGGATAAAGGCGCTTGCCACCAGGCCTAAAGACTGAGTTCAATCCCCAGAACCCACAGAGTAGGAAGAGCTGACTTCTCCAAGTGGACCTCTAACCTCCACAAGTGCACCCTCTCCCACCCTCATACAGGCAATAAATACATAGAATGTAATTTAAAAATCATTTTAATCTATTGCCCCGTATTGGCTGAACTGCTTCTGCTTATAGGGCTAACACTGGGATCCAGCAAAGCCACATGAACTCGGACATACATCTATCAAGTGTGTGATTAACAGTTCATATTTTACCGCAGAAGGAGCAGCAGCCCTGACATCTTCTGCCAGCAGCCTTCACACTTTGGGCTTTTTCTCTCCCCAAACCAAATTTCAGAATCTAACCCCAAAGCCCTTGAATAGCAGGACGGCCAGACAGCCAGGAACAGGGCTCACTATTCCACCACACCCTCACTGGCTCCACAACAGTTTTGCTTCAAATTTAGTGGTTCAGTTTGGACTTTTTCAATGCTTCTATCTTTTTTCCCACTTACAGGACTTTAAACTACCAGACTATAATAGTGTTTCAAAACTTAAAATTCAAATCTAAAAAGACACTACACCAAGGGGAACAAACTGCAGTAGCAGGGCAGAGTGTTTCAGAATATGAAGCCAGTGGACCACGACCTCATCACTGACTCAGCCCCCACAAATTCTGATGCTGGAATTCCTCATTATGTTCCATAATATTCTCTTTGTTTTTATTTTAGAAACAGGGTTTCTGTAGTCTGGCTGGCCTTGAACTTACTCTACTGCTGAGGGTGACCTTAAACTTTTTTTAATTTTTTTAGATTTATTATGTATAGTGTGTTCTGCCTGCATGTCTGCCTGCACAACAGAAGAGGGCATCAGATCTCACTATAGATGGTTGTGAGCCACCACGAGAGAAGTGAACTCAAGACCTCTCCGGCCCTGACTCTGAACTCTTGATCCTTCTACGTCTACCTCCCAAATGCTAGAATCATGGACATTTATCACCACACCAAACTATTGTCAAAACTTTTAAGATTATGGCTGGGCATGGTGGTGTATACCTTTAATGCCAAAACTCTAAAAGGCAGGGGCGGGGGAATCTCTATGAGTCTGAATCCAGCCTGATCTACACAGCAAGGGCTACATAGAGAGGTCTTGTCTCAAAAAACCAAAAGGAAAAAAAAAAAAAAAAACTTAAGGTATCAAGTGTTCAGACATACCTTCGAGCAATGATTCTCAACCTTCCTAATGCTGCGACCCTTTAATACAGTTCCTCATGCCGTGGTGACCCCCAGCCACAAAATTATATTGTTGCTACTTCACAGCTGTAATTTTGCTACTGTTATGAATCATGATGCAAGTATCTGATATACTACCCCTAGGTCATGCATGACCCATGGGGTTGAGAATTGCTGCCTTCGGGTGTGTCTGTGATGCCATTCCCAGAGAGGACTAACTGAGGGGAGATGACCCATCCATCCCATAACTGAAGGGAGACGGCCCATCCTAATGTGGATGGCACCATCCTGTGGGCTTTAGTCCTAGACTTAGTAAAAAAAAAAAGTGAAGAAGAGAAAATGAGCTGAGCTCCAGCAATCATTCCTCCCTCTAATCTACTGGTCTTCCTAGATGTGAGCAAACAGCCTCATCCTCCTGCTGCCAGAGCCCCCAGCCCCTCCTACTGCTAAGCCTTCCACACCAGGATGGACTGTATAATATCAAACCGTGAACCACAGTAAGTATCTCCCCCTTAAGTCACTTCCTGTCAGGTATTTGGTTATAGCAACAGGAAAAGGAACTC
>NC_022015.1:1621781-1630498 GCF_000317375.1 Microtus ochrogaster | reverse complement strand
AAATCTAGAGTGAAGTTTGCTGTGTAACATCTACACATCAATTATTGGATTATCATTCCCTTTGCTATTCGTATTAACTCCATCACACTCATTCTTTAACAACCGCTGCAGCTCCTGGGTGAGTAAAGCATCCCGAGAGAAAACAGACACAGAGTATCACAAACACACTTTTTATTTCAAAGAGGGAAGCAACCTGGAAGTGTCAGTCCGAGAGAAGAGGAAGGGAGGACCAGAAGCTCAACCTCACTCCTTCCCGTCTTCTGAGGCCTCCACACCCAGCTTCAGCTTTGTTTGTTTCTTTCTTTGTGTAGCCCTGATCTTGACCTTAATCTCAGAGCTGCACTTGCCTTTGCCTCCCAAGTGCTAGGACTAAAGGCGTGCACCACCAAATCCAGCTTCAAACCTGGCTTCGTACCCAACTTCTTAATGCACCCACCAACATGGACTGCCTTGGTCTACTTGTTGCAGACAAAACAAGCAAAGCTGTACATGAAAAAAAGTTAGCATCATACCTTTTCCAAAATGAACTTGTTTAAATATGGCATGTAGCCCTGGTTAGAGACAGGCCCTTCATCGTCATCCCTGAAGTGCTCTTCAAGGGCAACGGGGTCATGTGGAACCTTCAGCACCGTGCACAGGTTATGCGAAAGGACCTAAGAGGGGAAAAAAAAAAAACAGTTACCACCACACAAGCCCTAACTGTGTGAACACAACACAGTGGCCCTTGGCTCCTAGCAAGGTCATTTCATATTAACTGGTCTACATTAAGGAGGACAGGGAGCAGAGGCAACAGAAAGTGTTCAAAATTAAACTTTTCCCTGTGTTAAGTTCCCCTTGGATGTCGGAACTTGTTTACAGAAAGAACCTGGCAAAACGCTATAAAGCATTTTGGAAAAGATGTTTGACCAGGACAAGACACACCTGCTCTGGGCTCATTTCCCATCGACTATTTAGAAAGGACCATATTAATACATGAATATATCAAGTATTAGTTACTAATCTCTAAGTATACTAATATCTAAGTTTTTATGGCTTTAGGCTAAGTTTAGCATCTGTATAAAAAGACACAAGACAGTCAGCCAAAACACATCTGTAATCCCAGTGCTTAGCACTTGACAGGTTTCAACAGGAAACTGTGAGTTAGTCAGCCTGGGCAGCAAAGTTCAGGCCAGACTGGGCTACCTTGTCTCAAAACCAAAATGGAAAAATAATCACAGATAGACCAAAAAAAAAGAAGTCTGGGAGCTGGAGATGCTGTTCACCGGTAGAGGGCTTGCCTGGTGTGCAGAGGCCCTGGGTTCTATTCTCACCCAGAGACAAATGAGGGGTGGAGGGGAGAGGGGGGAGGGGAGGGGAGGGGAGAGAAGGAGCTGCCATCCCAGAGCACAGGCAAAGGGCTATTGTTGTGGTACAGTAACCTAAGTGCACACTTCAGCACCCACGAGAGAATCAGCAAGCTCAGTTGTCTTAAGTTTTACATTAAATTAAAACTCCAGTACCTTCCATTTCGTTTACACACTGAACAGGTCACATTACAAAGGCAAGGCTGGACTCTCTCCTCCAACCACTGTAAACCTCCCTAGGTGTCAAATCCCAGGTTAATATAGTTCCTATCTGTTCAATATTAAACATGTAACTACTCTTTGCCATGTTCACTGAGCGGTGGTGGCGCACGCCTTTAATCCCACAACTCGGGAGGCAGAGGCAGGAGGATCTCTGTTGATGGCCAGCCTGGTCTACAGAGTGAGGGCCAGGACAACCAGGACTACACGGAGAAACCCTATCTCAGAAAGGGGGGGTGGCCACATTCATCCACATAAGCATCTTCAATTTCACTAAGGAGGTCATCTGCTGCATACACCTACTTTTGGCTAGGATCTTTTAGATTAAAGTCTAATCTATAAAAAGAACATTTGCATATCTTCTCTCTATACTGGTTTTGCTTCTCAAAGCGTCATCTGTGTGGAGATCCTTTCATGCATGCTCTACCGGTTTTAAGGAAGTCAATTTACTAATGGGCCTAAGCCCCACAAAGCAGACTTTTACCAACCCTACAACACAGGCGGAGTTCCTCACACAGATCCTGTACATCCCAGCAGAGCCTCCAAGAGGAGCACAGTGGAGCCTTGCACACCAGTCGGCAAACCCTAATTATATTTCTTCCTCTATCTATCAAATATACCCTAATTACCCTAACAAGGTTTTGTTAGGTTTGATTTCAATACTGTAAAGTGTTTAGAAATCACAGAGAAAAGTTCTCATGTCAGGCACAGACACCATCCAGACAAAGATCACTTGGGACTTTACCAAGTAAAAATCCCCAACCACTGATTAAATTAGGGTATGTCTATAAAATGTTAAGATCACAATGAAGCTCACTGTACACTGATAGGAAAACAATTCCAAGATGAACTACACCTTTTTCTAGGCAGTGTCTGCAGTTCAGACCCTGGAACTGGAGCTACAGGCGGCTGTACCGCCATGTGCATGCCAGGAACTGAACCCAGGTCCTCTGCGAGAGCAGCAAGGACTCTTAGCCGCGGAGCCATCTCTCCAGTCCAGCCACATTTTTAAGGGTATAGTATTCAAGTGTCACAAGAGAAATGAAAAGGGAGAAAAAACTATGGAATTCTGAAGGAATACATAGGTAACTAATAAGTGGGAGACAGGGACAGAAGACAGGATTCACAGCAGCTTCTTTAAAAATTAAAAAAAAAAGTTTTGTGTTTGTTGTCTAACTTGTTTCCTGTTCTTAGAACAGAACCAAGAGCTTCACACTTGCTAGGCAAGCACTCCACCACTGAGCTACCCCACACTCCATACCTCTCCTTTCGCTTAAGTTCAAAAAACAGAAGAAAAGAAAAAAAGAAAAAGAAGGGAGATGGCTCAGAGAGCTTGCTGCACAGACATAATGGATAACCTGAGTTCAGATCCTAGTACCCACATAAAAAAGCAAGGGGTGGGCCCATGAGTTTGTAACCTAAAGAGAGAAGGGATAGCAGCTGCCTGTAATCCCAGCACTCAGGAGGCGGGGACAGAGGATCCAGGGGACAAGCTAGCTGCATAGAGTAGCTGGAATTGGTTCAGGGTTCGGAGCGCAGAGCAATTAAGGAAGATACACAACATCAACTTGTGTGCATGTGCCCATGTGTACCTAAACCACCACACACACACATGCACATGCACGCACACACACATGCGCACACACATGCACACGCACACACATGCACACACGCGCACATGCACACACACGCACACACATGCACACACACATGCACACACACGCACACACGCACACACATACACGTGCACACACATGCACACGCACACACACATACACACACATGCACACGCACACACATAAACACACTTTGAAAAAATAAATGGGGGGTGTCTGGGGATACAGTTTGGTCAGCAGAATTCTTTGCTGACATGCACAAGGCCTTTGGTTTGATGCCCAGCATGGCATGCACCATGCACAGTGCTGTGTGCTTATAATCCTAGCATTTGGATGTGGAGGAGGGTTAATCAGTTCAAAGTCATCCACAACCAAATACTGAGTTCAAGGCTAGCCTGGGACATTTGAGACTTGAGATTCACCCCTCTCAAAAAAAGGGGGGGGGTGTTAAATAAGTAAATAAGGGTGGCTTTTGAGTAGTGAGAGACAAACAGAAAACATTCATATGGAGGAATGGGATATGAAAAATAGCTGACTAAATGAAGCCAAGCTCTCCAGCTAGAGAGAAAGGCTCAGGAGTTAAGAGCTCTCGTTGCTCTTGCAGACCCAGGGTAGATTTGCAGCACCCACACGGTCGGTCGTTCACAACCATCCCTAACTCCTTTCCAAGGGATCTGATGCCCTCCTCTGGCCGCCTTTGGCACCAAGCACACACGGTGCACAGACATGAATGCAGGCAAAACGCAACACACAAAATAAAATGAAAAACCTAATAAATTTTTTCTTAAATATTTTTAAAAATAACATTAAATTGAAAAAATATAAAGCAAAGCCTAAGCAAAGTTCATTCTCTCCCACGCCTACCCTGTCTTTGAACTTGGGTCTCCACTGAAAAGTCTGCCGTGGCCCTGGGCACCATCTCAGCATCCTTCTCGTCTTAGAAACAGGAAGTACTAGCACAAAGAAATCAAACAGAACTTTCTTGACGAAGGTCAGCAAACAGAACTGAGAGCAGAATCCGGGTTTCATCACCCTTGCCCTGCACTGTCTAGTAACAAACCCGACTCTTCAGTTCTCCAAAGAATGCTGTTCCTGGGAATTCTTCCCACATCGCCTCTCCCACTTTCAGGAATTCTCATTTTCCCTAATGAATCAGATCAGTTCGTTCTACTTTTTAAAAAAATGCTGCTTGCTGTTTGTATGTGGAGGCGCCCTGTTTGCCCCACGGTCCTGAAGATTTGGATGACTACGGTAGACTTCAGCATTGAACAGTTGAACCGCACTCTGTAAACACAAGGGCAGCTGCAATGACCTCCCACAACTGAGCAACTGAGGTAGGGGTTTTTCTTTCTTTCTTTCTTTCTTTCTTTCTTTCTTCCTTTCTTTCTTTCTTTCTTTCTTTCCTTCTTTCTTTCTTTCTCTTTTCTTTTTTTTTTTTTATTTTATGTGCATTGGTGCTTTGTCTGCATTCACGTCTATGTGAAGGTGTTAGATCCCTGGAGCTTGAGTTCAGCCAGTTGTGAGCTGCCATGTAAGCGCTGGGAATTGAAGCTGTGCCCTCTGGAAGAGCACTCTGCACTCTTGACCACTGACCATCTCCCCAGCCCTCTGAGGTAGCTTTCTTCCCACACTTAATCACGTTATAGTAACAAGCACTGTGAACGAGACCTGGGCCTTAGGATGATGTGACTAGTTTGGTCTCAGTATCCTCAGTATAAAATGAGGAGCTGGGTTTAAGTCTAAACTTTGGAAGGAAAAATCCCAATGCTTAGTTGTTAATCCAAATTCATTTCATGAATTCATTCCACAAAAAGAGTCACCATTTGGAGTGATGGTTCAGCTTTGTTACAGTTTCTTTTTTTTATATACAGTAAGGCTTAGAAAAAGAAGTCTTCAAAGAGTTTAACCACAGAAGTTAACACAAAACAGATGAGAAACTTTCTAAGGGGACATTATCTTTTGTCAACAGTTCTTTTAAAAGTCTAGACAATACCTTGTTTTTGGTTTTTGGTTTCTTAACTTAAAAAAATATATAAAGAAATTGAAATTTAGGGCTTAGGAAGTCACCCAGTCAGTAGACAGGCTTGCCTCTCAGCCATGAGGACCTGAGCTCCATTGCCAGTCCCACACAGAAATGTTACTCACAATGACACTTGTAAACCCAGCCTGGGGAGGGGGGTGCAGACAGGCAGAAATCCCTGGGGCTTGCTGGCCAGCCAGTCAAGCCTAATGGTGAGTACCAGGACAACAAGAGACCCTGTCTCAAAAGAAGTTAACAGTATTCCTGAAGATGACACCAAGGTTCTCCTTTGGCCTCCACAAACTAGTAAAAAGACAAGAAAGTTTCATAAACTGCCACCTGGGCCTTTAGAGTAGACCCTCAGCATCCACTCATTTACCTCAGAGACTGCGAGGAAAAGTAAGGTCTAGAGCTATTTTTACAAATGAAGATATTAAGTCTGAGGATTAGAAGATGTGCCCCAAATCCATCTTGCATGTCCTGATACTGGCATTAGAACAGAAACCAATCACTCTGGTCTTTCCTTATACCACCTTCTCTCTCCTGGTAGATTGCCTTGCCTATGAAGAGAGAACTCCAAAGACGCACGCTGTGTCTAGGCTTCATGGATGGGCTAGTGCCCCCTCGGCCCCACCAGTCAGGTCCCCAGGGCCCAGCAAGGTGACAGGCACTCAGCAGAGCTGAGTCAACCCCTGTGGTGAAAAACCACTACAAACCCAACCAACCTCTGTGTGGAAACGCTCTCCTCCCAGCACAGGCTCTGAGGAAACCACTCCCATAAGAATCAGCCCTTTCTCCACACGAGAAAGCAGAAAAACAGATCGAACAAAAGCAATCAGAAGCAAAAAAGACTGCAAGCCCCTATCTGTAAAAGGATTGCCATGAGCTGCTCTAGCTGGAGCCTGAAAACGCTGAATTTATCCCACTTCAGACGCCTGCTCCTTCAAAGGCCATTCTCCAGAACTCACATGACTGCTAAGCAATTTTCCTCTCTGTCCCTTCGTCTGAAGAATAAATCATTGTTACACAATAAAATATCCACATCCATGCCAGAAACTCATCTCTCTGGGCCCTTGATGGCAGCCTGCTGCTGACCCCACAGGGCCTCTGCTCTGAGATGTCCTGTGTGTGGCCTCTGTGCATGGCTTGCATTTATGCTTTTAAGCATTTTTGCCCCAGCTATCATAAAAATGAAATCAAGGATGGTGGGCGACTAAACAGGGTTTTGCCAAACACACTACTGCTGAATGTTCACCCTCTTCCCTCCCAAAGATGTAGAGATTCTGAAGGCTTCTTTGAAACGTACCCCCAGTCACACACGCTTCCCTATACAGGATGTGCGCAATGGGCAAGATCAGCACAGAGAAAAGGGGGTGGGGACCGCTATTCCAAACACTTGCACAATTACAGAACCGTAATTCATAACGGGCAATCTTTTTCAAAACACAAAAATTCCTGTCTGACTTATAAAATTTCAAGCTAATGGCAAGTTACCAGAAAATTCTCCCTAACAATAAGGCCGAATGATCAACTTCCTACGTCGTCGATGCCCTGCCTCGAAGCATTGTCTAACATTAGTCCTGCCCTTTTCCCCATGGAGTTAGCTCCCCTTCTGCCAGCAGCTTCGCCTCCTGCTTATCCCTGTTGTGTCTCGTCTGCTCCTTTTAAATTATTTCCATTCTATTCAGCCTCAAAAAGGAAAAAAGGAAAAAGAAAAAAACCACCAGTCTAAGTACAACCAATTACCTACCATCCTAGACACTTTTACCAAATAAACCTCCAAATGCTACTTGTGCCAAAGGCCTACAGAATTAGAAGCCAGAGAAGCATCCGAGCTCCACACCTGTCTTCCCACAGCCAGCTCAAAAGGACTAGCGTGGGGCCAAGGGTGGCTGTAACGGAAGCGCAGCAGCCCTAAGAGAGGGAGTGAGACAGGGAGCGTCTCTAACCCCAACCACATCTCGATGCCTTCCAGGGAAAATGCACCACTGTGCTATGCATGTGCCACTGGGTCACATTCTAAAGAAAAGCCTTTAATAATTTATTTGGGGTGAATTCATCAACTTCATCAGCAACTTACTAGAAAACACTGGTAAATTTCATCTCAAAGGCTTTAAACATTCTCTTTCAGGAAAAAGATACCCAAGCAAACGAAAAGGCTAATGCCACAATTACTTAATGCCACTCTTAAGAGATTTTTAAAAAATAAAAGGAACATATAATAGCAAAATGAGCAATGAGCATAGATAGAGAACTCACAAAGCAAACTGAAAACTAAACACTGTAAGCTATTTTCAAGTTCAGGTTAAGACTGGACATCTAAAGCCTAAAGCTGGCTGCTGTGTGTGATTTTTGGTATGGCTTATGTCTTTACAGCTTTATTTTTTTATTAATTGTGCACGTGTTGGGAGTGGGGATGGGGCAAAAGGTGTGAATGTCACGGCACACGTAGCAGTCAAAGGGCAACCTGCAGGAGTTGTTTCTCTTCTTTTAACATGTTGCTCCCAGAGACCAAACAGACTTTTGGGCTTGAGAGCAAGTCCCTTCACTGCCCCACCTCACTGGCCCCAACATTTGATCATTTCCCGGGAGGGGGAAGGCACATGCGTGCACAGTGAAAGTATGGAGGTCAGAGGGGGCTAGGTTCTCTTCTTTCCATCATGCGAATGCTAGAGACTAAACCGAGGTCGTCAGGGTTGGCAGCAGACACCTTCACCCACTGAGCTCTCTCATCTGTGTATAAAGGAACTTTTAAACATTTGGTTAAGGTAGTAGTAGCTTTTACAAGGAAACTACACTTAAGGAGTTACAGCTATATGTGTAGCCTTTAATCCCAGCATTCAGAAGGCAGAGGCAGGCAGATCTCTGAGTTCAAGGCCAGCCTGGTCTACCCAGTAAGACCCTGTCTCAAAAAGAAGCCCTAAACTACGTATACTGCGTGGAGATCATCCTCTGAATTGTTTCTTGTTCTGCTGCTTGTTGGTTTTGGAGGGGTTGTTGTTGCTCTTCTTCATGTTGGAATTTTTTAGATGGCTGGATATTGGTTGTTCTGTTTCTAAGACTCAGTCTTTGAAGCCCAGCAGACTGACCAAGGGTGACTGTAAACTCCTGATCCTCTACCTTCAAGTACTATAACTACAAGAGTGCGCCAGCCACCGCCCGGCTACTTTATTATTTCCATGATTTTATACCTTGGAGTGTACTACAAAAAGACCAATTTCTACCCTTTCTTCAAAAATAAATGAATCAGTGAACAAATAAATGATGGGATACTTAGCCTTACTAATGTGGATTAAAATAAGCTTCCCTTTTTACTGAGTAACATCAGATACTTAAGCAACAACACAGCATCGATTGCTCACAGACTCAATCTTTGCCCTGCCAATGTCTGGTGCCAGAAAACGCAGAGCCACCATTCTGCCTACCGCACAACTGACAGGCGGGGACAGAGACGACAGAGATGTGACCTATGCTTTGGGGCATGGCTGGAGGAAAACAAAAACATCTCAAAAACCTATG
>NC_022015.1:1614525-1621681 GCF_000317375.1 Microtus ochrogaster | reverse complement strand
TCTTCTGGCCTGCAGACATACACACAGACAGAATATTGTATACATAATAAATAAATAAATATTTTTAAAAAACCAGTAAAATAAAGCAAAATACACTCCTAAGTGTTGAGAAGGATGGGATTTGTATCCGTGTGCTATGATACTGAAAGATGCTCCCAGCACAATTCTCAAGAAGGGAGTCACAAAAGCACAGTAAAGAATATTCTCCTTACATAGCAGCATGTATGTCTGTCTCAAATTTTATATACTATATGGGTGTGTGTATGCATACATACATACGCCTGGGTATCTGTACACATGTGTGCATGCACAGATACTGGGAAGGGACTATTAAAAAAGGCGATCACCAGATATGGCAATGCACACTGAGGGAGAGTTGAGGCAGGAGGACAAGAGTTTTATGTCAATCTGGGCCCCACAATGAGCTCCAGGTTGCAGTGACACCCTGCCTCCCCCCCAAAAAAAGCCATCCGTAGAAGAAAATTCCAATAGGTTTCTCATCTATGACTTGCACCACTGTTCACATTCCTTAATGACAGGGTCCTTCATCCATCTGTACAAACCCAGAAAAAAAGTACTTCATAGAAACTAGCCAACAAACATTGCTAAGACAAGGGCACTTGAAATCTTTCAAGATTCTTTTCTTTGATTCTCCTTACACATATGGGCACTTTTCATTTATTCTGCTATGCCTCCAGAGAGAACTTTTAACTGCAACTTCTACTTTAGGTAGTTTTCAGAAGTATTAGTTATTAACACTGTTGGAGCTGCTCAAGCATAATTCACCAGGCTGGAGATGTAGCGAGGCAGTCTCATTCCTTGACATTCAGTATAGTGTGCCTGCCACATGGGGTGGGAGAGACCTCAGGTACAGATGTCCTACCATGCGGCTTCTATCCTAACCAGCCTTCTGGCTAATATTCGGGGAGACATATCCAATGGCTCCTCAAAAATGCAGGAAACCCCAGAAAGTATCAAACCCCATATATACCATATTTTCCTCATGTACCAATAATGAAATTTAATTTACAAATTAAGCCCAGCAAAAGATTAACAATAGCCTGGATAATGATAACAATAATAATAATAAATGAACAATTAAATCAATATACTATAATAAGTTATTTAAAACTTGCGAAGTATTTATTTCTAAAATTTTCCATTTGGTATTTTAGGCTATAACTGATCACAAGTAACAGAAGCCATAAAAAGTAAAAATCCAGGGATAAGAGGCAGGAGAGAGGGAGATGTCTTAATCCCCCATTTAAGAGATAAAATACAGCAGTAGAGGGCTGGAGCAATGGCTCCTGGCTAAGGCACTTGATGCCAAGCTTCACAACCCGAGCTCCTTTCCCAGAACCCATATGGTGGAAAGAGTTACCCTCCAATCTCCACGCACATGCTAAAACATGCGCATACCCCTCCATCCACAAAGTAATTAAATGAAAAAAAATTAACAGAAAAGTCACCTAAGAAAGGACCTTAGGATTTTAATCCAGTCCAACCTATCAAAATCTGTATCAAACAGCTCTCACTTTGCCACTGAGACCTGGGTCAGCTGCCCACAGCTCTCTCAACTCCCGGGCAACAGCCACCTGGACACACGTGCATCATCCTGTGACCGGAAAGAACTGCGGGCTCTGCTCCTTGAGGGCAGACTGTGCCCTCTTCCCACAGCTCACTGAAAAGGCCACACTTCCCAATGCTGTCTCTACACTCAGAACTACTACTTTTCTTCTTGACAAGGGAGGGAGTAGGAGGTCTGGAACTAAAAGCCACGTGGAACCCTGCCATGAAGTTCAATTTCTAAAGTCTCCTCCTAAACCACCTTTCTTCTTTCCACACAAAAGTTAATATACGCATTTTTCCTAGTAAATGTTTTTCCTCTCAATTGCTGAGAACTGCAGCATCAAGTAGACTGGAAGTGACAAGATACTCTAGTCCCAGCTATCCAGGTGACAGAGGGGAAGATCCTGTGAGCCATGAGTTCTAGGCCAACCTGGGCAAAACAGTGAGCACTCCATTTCAGCTCAGTACTATAACCTTCCAGCCCTAGGATGCTGAGGAAGAGGATCATCCTGAGTTTTAGGCCAGTGTGGACTATACAGAAAGTTCCAGGCCACAGTGGACTAGCGTATGAGGCTTTGTCTCAAACAAAAAGGAAGAGTGGGATGAGAAGAAATAACGGGCGCTGAGACACAGGTTATACTTCAGTTTCTGTTGCGAGATAGGAGAGAGAAAGAACCCAGCAGCTCTGATCTCCTGTTCACCGACAGGAGGAAGGCCCTGAACACCCCTCGGCTGGGCAGGATGAGAAAGCTTGGTGGCAAGCTTAGAAAGCAGGTACCTGTAGCTTCGTTACTGTGTGCCTGTGGTAGTGATACCCAAAGGAAGTGGGGCTCAGGAAGGTTGTAAGCTCTGAGTTTTAAGGTCAGAAATGCTGGGTTGAGGTGATCGGACAACACCAACAGTGCCCTGAGATTCACATATTGTCTTCGATAAGACAAGAGTTTACACCTATTTTTTTTAAGATTTACTTCTTTTATGTGCATCAGTGTTTTATCTGTGTGTGTGTCTCTGTGTGTGTGTACACCGTATGTATATGTGTGCATGTGTGTGTCTGTGGGTGTATGTACACCGTGTGTTTGTGTGTGTGCGTGGTATCCACAGAGGTCAAAAGCAGCATCAAGTCCCCCCTTCTTGAGCCCCCTCCCACATGTATTTTTTACATTTTGTAGCAAAAAAATAGGCACCAGAAATAAGCCTCACCTCACTCTAACCCACTTTACGGTTTGGACATATCTGGTGTTCTTTTTATTTAGAAAGCTAGCCTTACTCTTCTGTTTGGGAAATGTCACAACTATTTACACATGCTGTCTTCTTTGAGGCAGGGTCTCGCTAGGTTTCCAAACAAGCCTTCTCATTCTCAATCCTCCCAGCTCAGCAGAGCAGCAGGAGAGACAGACGCGGACCCCCACCAGGCTGCCTTCCAACACCTCCGAGTAGACTCACTTTGGATTTGAATGCCCTAACCTTGCTTTTTGAAATTAGAATTTTTGGTTTCCCAACATAAAGAGTTTCTAGCACAATGGTTAGCAGGAAACACAGTCGGCAGGATTAGGAACGCAATGCTATTCATGCCAAGAACATGAGAATTAACCTGGGCTTTGTCTGAGCTCCACACAGAGCAAGGCCTTCCCTGCAGTTTGCTTCCTTGTGTTTTCAGTTTACTACTCTTGCATGGTCAATTACTTTAACAATCCAGGTTAAAACTTTTGAAACTAGATGCCTGCATAGGAACAAAATACGAGATAGGATTCAAAACTATGCAAACCAACACCAAGTTAAAGAATAAGAAACATGGTTGTCCTGTAATCCCACCTCTTGGGAGGCCAACACAGCTGCATTTGTTTGAGGCCAACCTGGGCTACAGAAGAGACCCTACTGTATATGAATGAGTACCTACCAATGAGAAAATGAGACGCAAACTACCCACACTGCCCCTCTGAACGTGATTTTATTTGGATCCTCACTGAGTTGTTTCTAAAAACAACAGACAGGAAGTGGAGCCGGTACATTTAAGACATTCCCAGCACTAACATGTAATTCACACTGAAGCCATAATTGCAAACTAAACTTTATAATAGAGGGAGCAAAAATATCACTTGAGTTTGCTATATTTAAGGGAAAAACACTCTATAACACTATATATAACTATATAATCACTACATAACAGTAACAGTATTAATTTAAGGTACATTGTGAACTTTGGAAGGAGCAGAAGGGCAGAGAACTAGTGTGAGCCAAGAGAGACTTTTCGTTTTATAAATGCATGTTTTAGTCTTAGGAATTTTAGACCATTTGGACATATGAACTATGACAGTTCCTTTTAAGTAGTTAAGTGATAACCTTTATTATTGTGTGCTGGTGTTACATATACTTCTTAGCAAGGAACGAGCAATGAAATGCTAAAGAATGTGATGACAGTTGTTTTTTTTTGTTTGTTTGTTTTGTTTTGGGGGGGGTTTTGGGGGGGGTTGGGTTTTTTTTTTTTTTTTTTTTTTTTTTTGGTTTTTCGAGACAGGGTTTCTCTGTAGCTTTGGAGCCTGTCCTGGAACTAGCTCTTGTAGACCAGGCTGGCCTAGAACTCCCAGAGATCTGCCTGCCTCTGCCTCTGCCTCCCGAGTGCTGGGATTAAAGACAGTTTTTAAATAACCGCAGAATAAAGACTAATCAAAGGTCAGCGAGACGGTTCAGTGGGGAAAGGCATTTGCCATGAAGCCTGCCTGACAAGCTGAGTTTGATCCCTGGGACCCACATGTAGAAGGGGAGAGCCAACTCTCCCAAGTTGTCCCCTGACCTCTGCATATACACTGTGAACTGCTCACACATTCACCTAAAGAAATATACAACTAAAATGTAACAGAAGAATAAGTATTCCCTCTATTTCAAACAATATGCCCTGGTGGGGGAAGTCCTTCTGTCTGTGTTTTGCTTTTATTGGTTAATGAATAAATCTGTTTCGGCCAGTGGCTTAGCAGAATAGGGCAAGGCGGGAGTTCCAAGCAGAGAGAGGAGAGAGTAGGCAGAGTCAATGAGAAGCCAGTAGCTGCCTCTGGGGTCAAACACCTCCGCTGGAACCCACGACCTTGTGGTGATGCACAGATTAATGGAGATGGGTTAGCTTAGGATATAAGAGCAAGCTAGAAATACGCTTAAGTGATTGGCCAAGCAGTGATTTAAATAATATAGTTTCTGTGTGATTATTTGGGGAGTCTGGGTGGCCGGGTAACTAACAAGCCGCCTCCAACACCCAAACCTATTTCAATTATGACTTCTGAGAACTTATACCCTGATCTAAAAGCAATGTCTATTTCAAAGGGCAGATTACTAAGGTCTCCTAAAGTATGGAAATTGTCTCACATTTAAAAATAACGCACTGGGGGGCTGGAGAGATGGCTCAGCGGTTAAGAGCATTGCCTGTTCTTCCAAAGGTCCTGAGATCAATTCCCAGCAACCACATGGTGGCTCACAACCATCTGTAATGAGATCTGGTGCCCTGTTTTGGCCTGCAGGCATACATGCAGACAGAATACTGTACACATAATAAATAAATAAACCTTTAAAAAAAATAAGGCACTGGGAAGACAGAGGCAGGCAAATCTCTGTGAGGTCGAGGCCAGCCTGG
Organism: Microtus ochrogaster; assembly: GCF_000317375.1. Taxonomy (NCBI): domain Eukaryota; kingdom Metazoa; phylum Chordata; class Mammalia; order Rodentia; family Cricetidae; genus Microtus; species Microtus ochrogaster. The sequence continues at coordinate 1,616,493 of NC_022015.1, read as the reverse complement.
TCTACAGAGTGAGTCCCCGACAGCCAGGGCTGTATGGTAAGACCCTAGTGGGGAGGTGGGGCTGGAGGCCTGGAGGGGAATTACAGCAGCGAGTACTCTCCAGCACTATGATTAAAGTTTTTAAAAAAGGAACTTAACTTAATCCCTTAAATATCTCTCTGTATTCTAACTTGTGGAACGGAGCAACACCAACTAAATATTAGAATAAAATAATGAACTGCCTTTTAACAATATAATAATGAACTGGGACAATGGAGCTGATGGTTTCTAACGTGGGCAGAAGTGGTTCCCTTCCTTGTGGGGAGGAGGGAACTTCTGGAAACTTGCGGGAAGACCACTGGCCTGCAGTGACCTCACACACACTTGTTTTAACAAGGAAGCATCCCTGTGAAATGCTGAGCGGCTGCTATTACCACACAAGGTTCCTAACCACATGTCCCATGCTTTAATATTTATTTACTTTTTTTTATGTGTTGATGTGTGTGCCTGGATGCATACATGTGCACTGTGGGCATGCAGAAGCCCACAGAGGTCAGAAGAGAACACTGGATCCCCCGGAGCTGGAACTAAAAATGGTTGAGCCACCATGTATGTAAATGTTAGGAACCTAAACCCGGCTTCTCTACAAGAGCCAAAAGGGTTCTTTAACCATTGAGACATCTCTCCAGCCCCCGTATATTTTTATTTTACTGACAAGTTTAGTGAAAGTCTGTATTTGCAACACCAAAATAATGTCATTATATTATTAAATTTTTCTTTGGATTTTATGTTTCAAACTGAGCGCCTTCCATCCAATGAAATTCCTACTGTTTGTGTTCCCTATCTTTAGGCTACACTTCATATCATATACGCCAATCCACTGCATGCATGTGGAGGTCAGTGGACAACAGGCAAGAGTCATTTCTCTCCTTCCACCATGGGGTCCCAGCGACCAAATGCAGGTGGTCAGGCTTGGGAGCAAGCGCCTTTACCAGCTGAGCAATCTCAACAGCCCTTCTGTTTCAAACAGTCTTGTTATATACCTCTGGCTATCATGGAGCTCTCTATACAGCCAAGACTATCTTGAACCTGCAGTAATCCTCTTTTCTCAGATTCTCAAGTGTTGGGATTACAAGCGTGAGCCACCATTCTTAGCTAGACTTCTTGTCTTTTAAGGGTAAGGCAGTTATCTAAGCAGTATAGTTTATGTGGGCAGGGTGTAGAGAGAATTAAGTAAATAGACATTTTTTCTTTTTTTAAGATTTATTTATTTATTTTCTGTATATGAGTATTCTATTTGCATGCACACCTTTATCCCAGGAGAGGGCATCAAATCCCACTAGAGATAGTTGTGATCTACCATGTGGTTGCTGGGAATTGAACTCAGGACCTCTGGAAGAGCAGTGAATGCTCTTAACTGCTCAGCCATCTCTTCAGCCCCCTCTTTTTTCTTTTTTTCATTGCTTTGTTTTGTTTTGTTTTTTTGAGACATGGTTTCTCTACGTAACAGCCCTGGCTGTACTGAAACTCCTTTGTAGACCAGGCTAACCTAAAACTCAGAGATCCTCCTGTCTTTGCCTCCAGAGTGCTGGGAATAAAGGCATGTCCACCACAGCTAGCTCTAATAGGCATTTTTTAATGGATTCACACCCTCTTAGTTTGCATGCCAAAATTTAAACTCTTTGAAAGTAAAGACTCCTATCTATTTCTTCTTCTCCCTGTCTCTCAACCATATCACCTGTACGGTGCGCAATGCCCAACACAAGAAGCATCCATTCTATACTCATGAGTGCGTCCATCTGTGCCAAAAGTTACGAAGGTAGGCCAGCAAGAGGGCTCAGAAATATAAGCCTGAAGACATGAGTTCAATCCCCAGAACCCACTGCAGAGGAAGATAAAAGACTCACAATGGTTCTCTGAACACCACAGACACACCACTGCACTCGTGCTTCTGATTTCACACATCACACACACACACACACACACACA
>NC_022015.1:1602266-1612950 GCF_000317375.1 Microtus ochrogaster | reverse complement strand
GGAATCCACCCAATGGAAGACAGAACTGACTCCTGGAAACTGTCCTGTGATCTCCAGATCCACAGAGGTAAGCACCCACACACATACACACACATTAAATAAATGGAAGTTCTCTAGGGCAAGCAGAGGTTTCATTGAAATTTAAGAAAAAAATCCCTTAGGTTCTTTTCCTCAAATTTTTAATGGAGTACAAAGAAAGTAACAGAATTTTATCTCATCTATATCTTCAGTTGGAAAAAGGGGGGATTAAGGAGCACTGGCTTTACAATGTGAAAATCTTGCTGGGCATGGTAATGCACATCTTTAATCCCAGCACGAGGGAGGCAGAGGCAGGTGGGAAAAAAAAGTGAAAATTCTCAATCTAACCTAGCTACTGTTTACACTGTAACTTAGGACAAATCACACCTCAGAATCTTCAACTACCATACTGACAAACGGAGGGGTAACCTGGGACTATATGGAGGAAAGATGAACTATTTTCTTAGGTTCTTTAAAAGTTATAACTGAAAGTTAAAAAATAGTAATATTGATGTTTTCCAATGTATACAGAGCAATAAATATGAGTTACACACAAAGCAGAAAGGGTAATGGATTTTACATGGCATAGGCTTTCTACATTCCCCTTGAAGTGACAAAATAGTAATTCTAAGTACATAAAACAAAAGAGAAAAAAACAATGAATGAATGAATGAGAAAGCCAAATCATAAAATGGCAATCCTAAATCTAACAATATCAATCATTACATTAAATGTAAATGGCCTAAATATTCTGATTAAGATGGGTGTCATAGAACAGTCAAGGCTCCACAGAGAAACCCTGTCTTCCCCCCACCCCCAAAAAAAGACAGGTATCTAAATGGTTTAAAGAAGATCCGGCTGCACACTACACAAAAGTTATAATAGCAAGTAAAAACAAAGTCATACAGCTCTATTCAGAATCACAAGTAAACTAGAGATAAATCTAGTTTATCTTCAAGGGAGAGTGGATAACTATGGCACACCTATTATACGATGTAATAACCTAGAGGTACCAATATACACAAGATAGGCTAATTCCTAAGGCATTTATCTGAGTAAAGGAAGTCAGTTTCAGAAGATCCCATTCATATCAGACAGTACACAAAGAAAAACTAGCAGATCAATGGTTACCACCTGTTGGAGATAAGGCAGTATGACAAAGCTTTGTGGGACGGAACTGATGAAATCCTAGTTAGTGACAGTGACTTCCTTACATGTGCTAAAACTCACTGACCTGTACACCAGAAACGCCTATTGACTTCTTAAAATATTATCTTTAAATTATGTGTATGCGTGTGAAAACGTGTGTGCTGCTGCCCACAGAGGCAAGAGGCATCAGAGGCCCCTGGAGCTGAAGTTACAGGCAGTTGTGAGCCACCCCACGTGGGTGCTGGGAACGGAATCCTGGTCCTCTGGAAAAGCAGTGGCTCTTAACCACTGAGTCATCCATCTCTCCTGGCCCCGTATATTAATTTGTAAAGTAAAAGTATGTGGCTAATTTCCATCGGCCCTTCCAGACTATGATTTAATGAATAAGATCAAAAGGAAAACAAGTGAGAACGCCAAATCCTACTGGCATAAATGCCACTACTGAAAAGAACTTCCTCATTTACTGCACAAAAAAAATACAAAGCAAACCCAATCTTCGGAAACTTCTTCCCAGAAGAGGCTTAAAAAACAACAGTCACTCAGATCCAAAATGTGTATATTTGAAAAATGCCTGTGAATGGCTCTTCTTGTCTGTTTCTATATCTCAGACTCTTCAAGAGGCTGCCAATTTCTCCTGGCTGAGGGCCACTTTGGGGTTTACTCAACTTACAAGTGTCCCTTTATGCGTACCTCTGGGGTCCTTGGGCAGCCCTGACGAGGACTCTGTAAAAGCAATGGCCTTCGCAGAGAGCCAGCAAGATCCGAGCTGCTCGGCACGCGATCTCACTAGCCTCAAGCTCTGTGGACGCTGGGTTGGAAGGCTCTGCTCCGCGTCCCCGAGGCGAGGCGGAGGCTCCCGGGCTCCCCGCCACCCCTCACAGGGGGACGCCCTGGGAGTCCCGCGGCGCCCCTTTGAGCACACTGCAGCCGTCGCGGGAGCCGGAGGAGCGCGCCCGCCCCCCGCGCACCGCCCCGAAGGCCAGAAGGAGGCGCGTGGACGGCCGCCCCGCCGCTTCCCAACCACCCCTCCCTGCGGACCCCGCCGCGGGTCCCGTTCCCCCAGGGAAGCGCCGGCAACAGGGACCCCACCTTGAGCTGCGACTTGGAGACCTTGCCGCTGCGGTCCAGGTCGAGCGCGGTGAAGGCGTGCCAGATAGCTTTGAGCAGTTCGTCCTTCAGGCCCCCCATGGCTGCGGTAGCGCTGAACCTACGGACCTGACCCGCCCTGCCGGCCCCTCGGCGCCTCTGCCACCAGCAGGAGCCCCACAGACGACGCTGCCCGCCGTGCGGTCACCTGACCACGGCAGGCCCCGCCCCCTGTCGGCCCCGCCCCTCCGTCCCGCCAGCCGTCCTCCCGGACGGCGGCCTCTGTCCAGTGTGGGTTTGTAAACACCGCGCCAAGTCCCTCTGGTGGGTTTCCACACCAACTCAGGCCATTTTCAGAGCTCGCGTATGCCTGGAAAGAAATGCCCCCCATCCCTGGGAACACGCGAGACAGGAGCTTTGGTTCAGTCCTGAGATGGAGTCCTGAGAGGTCAGTCAAGACGGCGGAAAAAATGCCCAGAGCGAGCCTGGAATGCTTAATCCCAAATCAGGGAGAATGAGGAAGGGGACAGAAACAAAAAAGGAGCCTCTGGGAAAAGTTGCTTCGGCAGTGATGCCTCTGTAGTGGCCTCTGGGAAGGCAACAAGTTTCAAAGAGAGTTAGAAAATTCATGATGGGCTGATAAGATAGCTGGGTGTGTAAAGGCTTTTCCTGCCAAACCTGACGACTTTGAGTTCCATCTCCTGAACCTGCCTGGTGGAATGAGAACTAAGTACCGCAAGTTTTTTCCTGACTTCCATCGTCTGCCCACTCACATACATACTAAACAAATGTGTAAAACGAAGTTGATACGCCCAAACTTTTCTTTCTAACCCCAGGAGCTGGGGATCATCAGTTCACGTATCTTAGGAAAGGCTTCGCCAAAGTGATGCTGCTGTCCCTGGTGGGCTGTGCTTGCATGGATGGAAATCTCGGTCAACCCCAGGTGGAAATCACTCCACCTATTTTACCAATGAGAATGGTGAACCAACTAAAAAGAACCTATTCAGGCCTAGAGAAGTGTCCCCAAGACTGTAATTGCTCAACTTACATCTCTTACCACTGGTCACTTGAACTCTGCCTGGCTTTAAATTCTCCACGAATAAAATGAGCATGGCATAGCAGATGTTCCAGAAGGCTCTTCCACTGCCTGGGATCGTAACTGTGACTAGGTGACTGGAATCCACTCACCATCACATTCTCGGTCCTCTTCTGTTAATTCTGAACCCAGTTAAGACACTCTGGAAAGGATAACCATCAGAAGTCAAAAGCAGGGCTTCTCAGGTTAAAAGTGTAGTTTATTTTTCTTCTTTAAAGTTCCTTTGGGAAGATGTGGGTGTTGCTGAGGTGTTGAGAGTTTGCAGCATACACAGGATCTTGGCTTTGATCCCTAGCACCTCATGGTGACAAGCCAAGCATGGTGGTTCATGCCTATAACCCCAGCACTTGGAATTCAGAAGTTCAAGATCATTCTTGCTGCATCTGGAGCTGGGAGCCAACCAGGACTACATGAAACTCTGCCTATAAACAAGTTAATAAACTTCCTAATGTCCACATATGTCTTCTTTTAAAGGGGGCGGGACCAGCACTCGGGAGGCAGAGGCAGGCGGATCTCTGTGAGTTCGAGACCAGCCTGGTCTACAGAGCCTGGTCCAGGACAGGCTCCAAAGCCACAGAGAAACCCTGTCTCAAAAAACCAAAAAAAATAAAAAAAAATAAAAAAATAAAGGGGGGCGGGAGATGAGCAGATTTGGAAAGAGCAGTAAAAAGAATAAGCTGAATCAATGAGTTTAAAGTCAAAGGGAATTTCACAGGGCTGAAGGTAGGGACGAAAACAAAGGGACCATGATGTCACCTCTTCCTCACTTTGCCCACCTTAGGAGTGCCCGCCCATTTCATTCCCACGGTCAGGACTTTTCTTGCCCTCCCAAAATCTGACTTCTATTGTTTATCTTCTCCAACTCCAGCCCAAATCGTCAGTCAGCAAATAACACAAGGTACAACCTCTAATTTATTTCTGCCCACTCAGCTCTCCCTAAGTAGTGGCTAAAAAGAAACCCTAAAGCAGGTGTGGCAGTGTATACCTGTACTCAGGGAGGGGAGGTGCCTGGGGGCTGGGAGGAGGAGGAAGGAGGAAGAGAAGAAAGAAATCCTAATCTGAAGGTTCAATATAGGGGAATTTAGTTCCCTAAACTTCCTTCCCCTCCCAGTTTTTTTTCACCCTGTAGCTAGGAGGGAGCCTATGCACACAAGGACCTGACTGGCCTCTAACTCGTAGACCTTTTGCCTACCTCTGCCTCTAACATGGTAGAATTAAAAGCATACAGCACCATACCTGGCCTCCTCCTGAAAAAAAAAATGATTTTTTTCTTTATATTTACATGTGAGTGTGCTTTATGTGTGAGGTCTGAGGAGGCCAGAGAGGGTATCATATCTTCTGAAGCTGGGGGAGTTATAGGCAGCTGTAAGCTGCCCAGTGTGGTACTGGAAATCAAACTCAGATGGTCTGCTGTCACACTCTTAACCACTGGGCCATCCGGCCAGGCCCCATATGGAACACATTGTGAATTCTAGCAGTCAGGAGACTGAGACAAGAAAATCACCAAATTCAGGGGTGACTTAAGCTACATAGTGAGTTCAAGGCCTGTCTGAGCTATATAGAGAGAGACCCTGTCTCAAAACATCATGGGGGGGGGGGGGCTAAGGAAAAGAAAGGGTGAAGTTGGTATTAGAGTCCTCCCCAAAGTTCATGTGCTGAAGTCTAACTCCAGTACTTTGGACGAGCATCGTATTTGGAGACCGGTCTTTTAGAACCCATTCTGACCGAGTATGGTTAGTGTTTTCAGAAAAAGGAGAAACTTGACCCTAAACATGTACAGAGAAGAACTCCGTGCAATAGGAAGGCAGAGATCATAGTAATGTAGATCTACAAGCTAAGGGACACTAAGGATTATCAGCAAACAGCCTGCAGCTGAGAGACATGGAATATATTCTTCCTCATAGTCCTTAGAACCAAGCCTGCCAACAACTTGGTCTTAGACAGTCCCCACCTCCCTAACTCCCCCAACCTCCCAGCCCCACCCCACAGTGAACATCTCTGTTTAAGGCATCCAGTTCTGTGGTTTAAGGTGCTCAGTCTGGGCTATTTTGTTACAGTACCTCTAGCAAACTAATACAGCTCTATTAAAGGTGACACCTGTTACATAATGACAGAAAGCTTGGCAATGCTGTTGCCTGAAGTTACAAAAATTAGAAAGAGAGGCTGGTCAGGCAGCTCAGTGGGTCAGGCAGCTTTAGCCACCAAGATGAACAACCAGAGTCTGAATCCTGGGACCCACATGCTGGAAGGACAGGGTCAACTCCAGAAACCGTCCTCTGTTGGTCCACATACTCAGTGTGGCGTATGCATGCCCACACACATACATACATGTGCACACACATGCATACAAATAAACAGAGGGGTTTTGTTTGGGTTTTTGTTTTTTGAGACAGGGTTTCTCTGTGTAACGACCCAGCTACAAAAATCTTAAGGCAGGTATATAGTCCATACCTGTAATACCAGCAATTCAAGATGTGGAGAAGGAAGGAGAATAATTAATTTAAAACCAAGCCGGGAGGTGGTGGCGCACGCCTTTAATCCCAGCACTCGGGAGGCAGAGGCAGGCGGATCTCTGTGAGTTCGAGACCAGCCTGGTCTACAAGAGCTAGTTCCAGGACAGGCTCCAAAGCCACAGAGAAACCCTGTCTCAAAAAAACCAAAAAAATAAAAAAATAAAAATAAAACCATCTTCAACAACATAGCAAGCCCAAAGTCATCCTGTGCTACCTGAGATCATCTACCAAACACAGGGAAAAAAGGCCAGACGGAGGATGGTCCACTCCTTTAATCCCAGCACCCATAGGGAGATACCTCGTGTTTGGCATTGTTCATTCATGCGGGGTGCTTGTTTGTACTCAAAACCCCTTAAATATTTTTGAATTAGCTTATCCTTCCTATTTCTTAAACTTTTAAAAATTGCCTTTAGCCGGGTGTTGGTGGCACATACCTTTAAAGCCCAGCACTCGGGAGGCAAAAACAGGTGGATCTCTGTGAATTTGAGGCCAGCCTGGTCTACAGAGAGAGTGTCCAGGACATGCTCCAAAGCTACACAGAGAAAGCCTGTCTCAAAAAACCAAAAATAAATAAATATAAAAATATAAAATAAAAGTTAAATTACACAAAGAATTGTTCAGCCAAGCACATTGGCGTGTACCCGTCACCCCTCTATAAACAGTGATTCCCTATCTTCAAAAATAAAAGTGGAGGAAGTTTTCAAGCAGAATTGAGGAAAATGTAGAGAAGCTAATAACAAGCTGGAGAGATGGCCCAGTGGATAAAATCATGAGGAGTAAATAAGGCAGAGAGTAATCAAGAAAGACACCTGTTATCAACCTCCAGCCTACACACACACACATACACACACACATACACACACACACACAGACATACATACACATACATACATACATACATACATACATGCACACATACACACAGACACACACATACAAATACACACAGACATGGAGGCATGTGCACACACCACATACACATGAAAAAGAAGCCAAGAATTTCCAGGTTCAGAAATAAAGCTGTCTCTAATCCTCTGTCTTTGCCAACAAAAGACAAAAGGCTCTCCAAGCAGGAAACAGTCAGTGCAGCTGGATCCAGCACATTTCAAGGAAAGTACAGCCTCCGGGTAAAAATAGTCCTGGCTTTTCTCAGCACGGGGAACAGTGCTAAGACTTAAAGAGTACTTGTCTAACTAGCGATCCTGAGAGCCTTGTCTCAGAGCTGACTGCCAATCCAGAAAGACAAGGGATAGTTTCTTGTCTTTTGGGTGTGTCTTTTTGTCTCATAGACTGGCCCTCAACACCAGTGCTTAAAAACTCATCATGGGCCAGGCGGTGGTGGCGCAAGCATTTAATCTTAACCAGCACTTGGGAGGCAGAGGCAGGCAGATTTCTGGGAGTTTGAGGAGAAACAGTGAGTTCAAGTTTCGAGACAGAGAAACCCTGTCTCAAAAAACCGAAAAAAGAAAAGAAAAGAAAACTCATCATGGTATTTTTGGTTTGTGTTTGCTCTAAAGTTTATTTCATTTTGTCCGTACAGATGTTTTATATGCATGTGGATGTCAGAACAGGGTGTTGAATGCCCAGGAACTGGAGTTATAGGTAGCTGTGAACCACCATGTGGGGCCTAGGAACCGAACCTGGGTTCTCTAGGTTCCAAAGCAGCAAATCCTTTAACCACTGAGCTACCTCTCCAGTCCCCTTTCATTGTGCTTTTAAGGTAGTTTTATTGGTAGACGCCCTGTCACTTTAGGCTGAAAATGACAGAGATGGTTCAAAGTAAAAAGGGGCCCCTGGGAGTATATGGGGGGGAGGGGGTTGAGGGAGGTTGAGAAAGCAACAGATTTGCAAACACAGACTATCTCCTTGGAAAAGGAAAAATATCTGAATGTCAGCAAGACAAAGAACAGAGCTAAGAATCCCCTGCAGCGAGACTGGACATTAATCAGAGAACTAGAAAGGAGTCTGGGTGGTTTCAGAATGTCTGTGGATGAATGACTACTGTAAGTCTTGCGTCCTCTCCTTCCTGTTTTGAATGGAATCGTTTAATGTTGCTTTATTCTCGTATCATTACAAGAGTTAACGTATAGACTTTACTGTTTATCCTTAGGACAATGCATTTTTAAATATTTTAATTATGTTACGCGGGGAGGCAGTATATGCATGGATGAGCAAGTAAAGCCATGGAAGCCAGAAGTGTGGGTTCCCTGGAACTGGAGTTACAGGCAGTGTGATTCTCCCAGTGTGAGTGGTGGGAGCCAAACTCTAGTCCTCTGTAAGAGGAGCACAGGCTCTTAACAGTTAAACCACCTCTCCAGCCTCTAGGAAGACCTATTTATTAATGGGGCTAGTGAGATGTCATAACAGGTTAAGGCGCTTGCTGCCAAGCCTGACAACAGGAGCTCAAGTCCCGGACCCTCTGGTGGACGAAGAGAACCAACCCCTGTAGGTTGTCCTCTGACCTCCACACAGTGCTGTGGCCCGCCGGTGCCCACAGTCATGTGCGCGCATGCGCACACTAAGTAACTAAGTAAAGGTGCCACGAGATCTATTTACTGCCTCTGGCCTTTGGCTAGCAACTGGGAACTTTGTAGACTGTATCAGCTACTTTCCTCCTTGCTTCTTCCACCCCTGGCCTCTCTTTGTTTTCTCTCTCACCAAGACGAGAAAATGAGCAGGCCCATCCATGCTCCCTCCAGCCGACGCACCTTCCCCTTCCTGCCATCGTGAACTATAACCACAGCCAAAATAGGTCCTTCCTGCATTAAGTGGCTTCTTGACGGTTATTTGGTTACGGCAACCAACACATCCATATGTCCCAGCATTCACTCTGGGCTGTTCCTCTCAGAATCATGTTGCCTAGATATAAGAAGCTAAGTCATATGGAAAGGCTACATGGGAGTGGGGAGATACAGTCCAGGCCCCAGGTATTCCAGCCACACAGCCCAGACAACACACGTGTGAGGAGAGAAGCTGAGGAAGCTCCGGAAGCAACTACAGGCAAGTTGTTCCTGTCCTCCAGCCCTCTGAGCCACCCCAGCAGAATCCTCGGACACTGGGAAGCAAGGAGCAGCCTCTGCCCTCCACCCTGGCCAGTCTTCTGAGCCACAGGATCATGACTGGGTTTTGCCACACCGTTTGGGGTTGGGTGATTAAATTACATTAGATAACTCAGCAGTGGTGACAAGATGTTTCCAAAATGATGCTTCCTTCTCCTGCCCCCAAGAGAAGACGAAGTCTTGGCTCACTCAGATCCTCCCCCTCCCTTCCCTGCTCAGATCAGAGCTTAACCTGCTTTCTGTAACACAGAATTACAAGAGCAGGGGGCAGAGATCACCTGGCAGAGTTGGGTTTTGTGTGTTTGAGGGGACAGTGCAGGGGGATGTTTTCGAGAAAAGAAAGAGCAGCTGTCCCTTGACAGCAGTGACATGGGAAGGGGTAAAAATTTAATTCAAGAGCTTTCAAAGGGCTGTATGTCTCCATAGTGACCAAAGCTTCAGAGAATTTTGAGCTGGGAGGGGGAAACTTTGGGGGAGTGTTTTTGTTTTTAAGGTTTTTATTAGTGGAGGACAGATAAACACTGTAGAAGCCAGAAAAGTTAAACACACAGCCCATCTTTAAGAGGGACGATATTTTGCTGGAATACTGGGGAAATATAGCTTACAACCTGGTGACCCTTTGCTACCTGTTGAGCCAGGCTCCGCCCATATCGCCCAGAAAATTGTTTGTTTATCCCAGACTTTTCCCCCCTAAAACCTTGAGCTTTACTGTAGTTGGTTAATTTTTACTCTTTGGGGGCCTGCCACCCAGCTCCCAAATAAATCTATGGAGGTTTATTCTTACAAATACCCAGACTTAACGTGGCTTGTTTCTAACCAACTTTCTTAAATTATTCTGTCTAGCTGGGCAGTGGTGGTGCACGCCTTTAATTCCAGCATTCGAGAGTGGAGGCAAGCGAATCTCTGTGAGTTCGAGACCAGCCTGATCTACAAGAATTAGTTCTAGGACAGGCTCCAAAGCTACAGAGAAACCCTATCTCGAAAAAAAAAAATCCTGCCTACCTTTTGCCTCTGGGTTTTTACCTTTCTCTACCCTATATGTATTTCTTCTTACTCCACTGTTGGCTGGGTGGCCGGCGCTGCCAGTCTCCTCCCCTTGATCCTTCCTCTTCTCCCTCCCTCCTATTTATTTATTCTCTCTACAATGGCAGCCCCGCCTATCCCTCTCCTGCCTAGCTATTAGCCAGTCAGCTCTTTATTAGGTGTTTTAGAAAGACAAATGAACACAGCTTCACAGAGTTAACTAAATGCAACATAAAAGACTGCAACACAGGCTGGGTAGTGGTGGCTTAAGCCTTTAACCCCAGCATTCAGGAGGCAGAGAGAGGCAGGCAGGTTTCTATGAGTTTGAGACCAGCCTAGTCTACAGAGTGAGTTCCAGGACAGGCTCCAAAGCTACATAGGAAAACCCTGTCTCGAAAAACCAAAAAAGAAAAACAAAACAAAAAACTTATCCTTGTGAGAAATGTCATTTGTACTTTACCACAGCCTCGGTGGCTCCTTTGTTATCAGAGGGCCAGGCCAATCCTGATTCCAGAGGGCGTTGTGTTTACCTCAGTCATTCCCCAAGACCCTATCCTCACCACTGTTTCTAAGTCAACAAGAACCCATCTTAGGGATGAAGCCATATGGACTTTGTAAAGAGCTTCAGTGTAAATGTATCTTGAGCTTTGTTGTATCCATAGGACCAGGACAGAGTCAATTGTTATCTGAAAACTTTTTTTTCAAAATTGTGCTTAAATATAACAAAAGCATATAAGCTG
>NC_022015.1:1596088-1601981 GCF_000317375.1 Microtus ochrogaster | reverse complement strand
TGTGTGCAGGTATTCATGGAGGCATGAGTGTGTTGGGTCCCCTGGAACTGGAGTTACAAGCAGTTGTGAGGTGCCTTACATGGGCGCTAGGAAGAGAACTTGGGTTCTCTGAAAAGCAGCCCGTGCTCTTAACCACTGGGCTACCCTTCCAGCGCCAAGCCCCATCTTTATTTTTGAGATAAAGTATCATTCTGGCATCTAGGCTGACCCCAAACTTCTAGGCTCGAGTCACCCTTCTCCCTCAGTCTGTAGTAACAGAGTCCACAAACACCTGGCATTGGAAAGAGGATGATTTAGTGAGAGCCAGCACCATCAGAACAGGGCAGATAAAGAACAGAACACAGATGAGAAAGGAAAGCGGAGGATTGACACCAAAGCCAGGAGCCCCAGGTCTGTTGTTAGCTCTGTGGAATGCTTTACTCCCCCAAAGGCCTGAAATACCATGTAATCAGTGGGCACAATCTGGCAGCCGGAAATAGAAATGCTGAATGTCTATGACAGAAGTTGGCAGATGTGGAGTGACATCCTGCCCCTGACACCGGGATCCTCGATCCTCAGTTGATAGATAACATCTTCATCCTGCTGTTAACCCACAACTTTCCTGGGAAAGCAAGGAAACTTCTGGCTCTAGAGGAAGGTTCACAAGCCAGACTGATTTAAGATAAGCCTCAGGGAACCGGGTCTGCCTCAAGTCCTCAGGGCTGAGCCAAGTGAGGCCCTAGGCTACCCAACTGGCGAAAATAATGCCCCCTCTGCCCCACAGGATTATTCCTGGTGAGAAATGAATAAGACAGTTGGGCCATGGAGATGGCTCAGTGGGTAATAGAGCCTACCATCAAGCCTGACGACCTAGGTTCAATCCCTGGATCTCACATGGTAGAAAACCAACTCTCAAAGTTATTCTCAGACCTTCAAATACAGCCGTAGTACAAGTGAGCCCACACACATTTAAAATATAATTTTAAAGCTGTTATGAAACTAGTGGGGCATATCTGTAATCCCAGCAGTCAGGAAGCCAGGGCAAGAGGGTTAAAAGTCCAAGGCCAATCTGAGCTATCTAGATAGAGACAGTTATTTCCTGAAAACAGGCAGCTGTGAAGGCAAGACACCATCTAAGGGGAAGGGGCAAGAGTGGCAGAGGAGAAAAATGAGGGGCTAAAGTAATAGAGGGGTTGTTTTCTTTGGTTTATAGGTCGTAGATTTTTGTTGTTGCTGCTGTTATTGTTTGCTTGTTTGGTATTTTGAAACAGGGTTTGTTTTTGTTTTTTTGTTTTTTGATTTTTCGAGACACGGTTTCTCAGTAGCTTTTGGTTCCTGTCCTGGAACTAGCTCTTGTAGACCAGGCTGGCCTCGAACTCACAGAGATCCGCCTGCCTCTGCCTCCCGAGTGCTGGGATTAAAGGCGTGTGCCACCACCGCCCGGCTTTCTTTCTATTTTTTTTTTTTTGAGGTTTTTCACAGCAGTGTTTCTCTGTGTAGCCTGGCTGTCCTGGAACTCATTCTGGAGACCAGGCTGGACTCAAACTCAGAGATTCACCTGCCTCAGCCTCCCAAGTCTGGCACAACAGTTCTGATAACAAATACACAAGCTTCTATAACTTATATACTATACACACACACACTTACATATAAGTACACAGGCCTCTAAGGCCTCTTTCAGTCAAGTTGTAGAACTGTCTAAATCTTGTTTTTAAATACTGAGAGCATGCAGCAGGGTTGACCATCAAACACTTGTTTACTTCTTTGACATTGCCTGGCATGCTATGCAAAGTTTCAAAGTAATGGTCTCCCCTGAGACCAACCAAGGCCAGGTGTACGGCCACACTGAATGCCAGCTCAGCCCACTGAAGACAGAAACAAGGGCAGTCAGCAGAAGCTTATCAAAGGTGAAGGCTGAGCTTTGAGGGTTTGTAAGAGGTCACAGATAGATGGCCGCAGGGGAGAAGGAAGGCATTCTCTCTGAGGGAGCCAGCTGTGTGTGCAGATGGCCGCAGGGGAGAAGGGATGTGCACAGATGTGCAGAAGGAGAAAAGAGAGAGAATGGAAATATAAGGGAGGAAAGTGGCATACAGAATGTGCGCTAAGGTTTGGTTTGGTTTTTGGCTTTTGCAGATGAAATGACTTATTTTCAGCAGAAGCTCAATCCACAACCAGGCAAACCTACAACAAACATCTTCCTAATAGTGTAAAAATGAAAACTTTTCCTTTAAGGTCAGAACCAAAGCAAGGCCGCCTGCCATTGCCACGTTTATTCAGCATGGTGCTAGACAAAGATAATGCAGTCTAAACGAACTTAGAAGGACTAAAGAAATGACTCAGGGGTTAGGAACACTAGTTCTTGTGGGGGATCCAGGTTCAGTTCCCAGCACCCACATAATGGCTCACAATGATAAGTAACTCCAATTTCAAGGGATTTGATCCTCTCTTCTGACATCCATGGCACTAGGAATGCATGTGGTGTTCATAACACATATTCAGACAAAGCATTTATACACATAAGAAATCTAAAAATTAAAAAAGACTAACTTAGAGAGGCTGGGGGTATACCTCAGTTGGTAGAGTGATCACCTAGCATGGAGGAAGCCCTGGGTTCCATCCCCAGCACTGTCTGAACCTGGCATGGCTATATGCATGCCTATAACCCCAGCATCTTCATACAGGGGAAGCAGGAAGTTCCAAAGTTTGAGCTACCCAGTAAGTTTGAGGTCAATCTGGGATACAGAAAACCCTGTCTAAAAAATAAAAATAAAAAGAAAGAAAGAAAGAAACTAATTTAGAAATATGTTTGGTGGCACATGCCTGTAATCCCAGTGTTATCAGGAGATAGAGGCAGGAAGCTCAAACCTACATACACACAGTACACATGATAATAACAAATTATAGAAATTTAATTTTTTAAAATTATGTATCAAAAAATAGCATCATGGCCAGTAAGATGTAAGCGCACTTCCCACAAAGCCTGGAGACCCAAGTCCCATGGCTAACATGGACATGGTAGGGGAGAGAACCGGCTCTTACAAATTGTGCTTGAACGTCCACACTCACACTGTGGCATGCATGCCCTATACACTCAGAAACATTTTTTTTCTTTTTGGTTTCTGACACAGGGCTTCTCTGTGTAGCTCTAGCTGTTCTGTAACTAGCTCTTGTAGACCAGGCTGGCCTCGAACTTACAGAGATTCCCTTGTTTCTGCCTCCCAAATGCTGGGATTAAAGTGCGCCACCACTTGGCAATAAATAAATATTTTTTAAAGTCAGCATAAGGCCTGGGAAGTTGGCTCGGTGTCTAAGAGTGCTTCCTGCTCTTGTTGAGTAGCCAGCACCCACGTCAGGTGGCTCACAGCACTGTGACTCCAGACCCAGAGGATCTCATGTCCTCTTCCAGCCTCCACAGGTTCTCTCATCCAGATACACACCACACACAAACACAAACACACACACAGATTAAATGTATTCAATTTTAAGTTAGCATCAGTTGGGTATGATCTACACAGCAAATTCGGGGCTACTCAAGCCACATAATGAGACCTTGTCTCAAAAACGAACAAACAGAAAGTTAGCAGCAACAAAGTAAGTTTGTAAGTTTTGTATCTCTGATAAAGATTTAATATTCAGAATATGTTTTTAAATTCCTAAATCTCAACAACAGAAAAACTGAAGAGCTCAATTCAAAGATCCAAAGGCTCAAGCAGGAGTTTCTCCAACCACAGGCAAATTAGCAGGGATTCTTAGGAAATCCATTTGGAAACTGGGTGACATCCCTCATACCCTTAGATTGTCAACAATCAGGAGAGAGAAAACCAGGAGATAAAAACGCTTCGTGGAGAAACTAGGTTTGTCGTGCAGTGTTTTTGGGAGGGAGAATGGTGCAGACACTTTGGAGAACTGTATGGTGGTTCCCCAAAAAGTTAAAAATAGGTTTCCGTAGTCCAGCAATTCTACTTCTGTATGCATGCCCAAGAGAACTGAAAACAGGGCCAGGGAGATGGTTCTGTGGGGAAAGGTGCCCACCGCTATTAACCCTGAGTTTGATCCCAAGTCCATCAACCATGATGGAAGGAGAAAACCAGCTCCCAAAAGTTGTTGTATGACCTACACACACACACACACACACACACACACACACACACAAATTAAATGAATTGAAAACAAGATGTATTTTTGTAAACTCATTTTTCATTCTCTCTCAATCACGTTGGCACATTCACGTGAGTGCAGGTGCCTGAGGTGGTGAGAAGTATCCTCTAGAATTCTAGTGGCTGCGAGCTGCTCAATACAAATGCTGGAAACTGACCTTGGACCCTCTACAAGAGTAATATATATTTCCAACCACTGAGACATCTTTCCAGTCTTTTCTTTGTGTATTAGAAACAGAATCTTTCATTATATATCCAAGACTATTTTTGAACTCACTACGTGACCCAGGTTGGCCTTGAACTCATAGGAATCCTCCAGCCCAACCTTTGGATTCCTGGGATGACAGGCATAAGCCATCATGCCCATCCTTGTTATCCATAGTAACCAAAAGATGGAAGCATTGGATAGTGACGGCTCAAGCCTTTAACCACAGCTCTCAGAGGCAGAGGAAGGTGGATCTCTGTGAGTTCAAGGCCAGCCTGGGCTACAGAGTTCCAGGACTGCCAAAGTTACACAGAGAAACTCTGCCTTGAAACAAAACAAAACAAAAATAGAAGCAACCTAAGTGCCCATCAGTTTGAATGGAGAAGTGACATCTGATCTATACAATGTGGAGTACTACTGCTATTTATTTAGTCAGATGTCGCATGAAGACGGCAAATGTTGGATGCATTTTAGCACAGCAAACAGTACTGGGAGCAAAGGAAAGCCATGGAGGCCCTCAAATGGAGTACTAGACATAGCGGAAGGGAATTGGTATAAACCAGAGGTACAGAAATCAGGAGATCAGACCACATACCACAGAGGACGGAGGCAGAGCCTGACGAAGCGCCTGTGGTCAGGGGCAAGGGTGTGGCATGAGGGCTTATGGGTAAGGCTTCACTCAGGTGTGACACATGTGACGAGGCATGGATGAGATCACCAGAGACATCAAACAGATTCGACAAAAATCACAGGGGAAAACCCAAGAGAACATCAGAGCGTAAGGCGAGGCTTGAAGAAAGAACCCTGGCAGATCTCTGGGAGTTTGAGCCCAGCCTGGTCTACATAGTGACCCCCTCCCCCAAAATTTAAAAATTTATATTTGAAATTTCAAAATTTCAAAACAGTTTTTGAAAGAAGGAATAAGAAACCATGTAAGAGGCTACGAAAGTGTAGCCAGAAAGGTCCGGTGTCTTCCTAGCACCCTGAAGGCCCACACTCCTGTCACACTGTTGGGTTGTTCACTTGCTTTTGCTGTTGGCTTGTTTTCTTGTTTTGTTTCATCTTTCTCTGAAACCCCCTTATCATCTGGTCCCTAATCTGTTGGAGAGCCACAGCAGGAAACACAGGCTGGGGTCTGTGCCGTCAGCCCGTCCATGTGGCACCCGCCGACAGACCACTGGCTACCACACCCTCTCTTCCCCTGGTCTTTCTGGGGCTGTCAGGATTATTCAGTTTCCTGTCCTTGGTTCAGCTCCTGCTTTCTGAAACAGCACTTTGACTTCATCGCAGGCTCCTGCTACATCCTCTTCTCATAGAGCTGAATTCTCCCTTCAGAACTCATTTTGAAGAGCCGAGGGTGTCACTCGGCTCTTACACCTGGGGTTCAAAAAGCCTAGATTTGGTCCCCAGTGCCATGTATACCAGGCATGGTGGCACATGCCTGTCATCCAGCACTCAGGAGGTGAAGGTAGGAAGCCAGTCAGAGGCCACTCAGCACAGTAAATTTGTGTTGTGGAATATTATTTTAAGATGTGTTACATTTGTTTTTTTT
>NC_022015.1:1591303-1593618 GCF_000317375.1 Microtus ochrogaster | reverse complement strand
TGAAATTGCTGTATGTGCTCTTTGCCGCTGAGCCATCTCTCCTGCCCCTGCTTTTTCTTTCAAAGCCGCTGATTTACATGAAAACTTCATTTTTATCCAGGTCTATTATTTCAGTTCTAATATAAAATTGTAGGTAATTGCTGTTGAATGCTTAGTGCTAAGCCTTCCTCAAGTCTATTACTGTAACCTCTTCTTCTGGGTTCTTATTTGAGTCATCTCTCATCTTTCAGAGCTCACCTCATCGATGCAAATTTGTTTGCTTTCATTTCTGGTCCAATTTAGTCTTCAACTGTAAGACAGATTTTCCAGTTAGCTGCACATGTGTCTCTACCTGGCTATTTGTGATCTGTGTTCTGCATCAGTGCTAAGCCTTTTCTGGAAGTTTCTAAGTATGAAATTAGTGAATAGTTTAATATTATAATAAAAATCAAACTTGATTAGGAAACTGATATCATGAGCTGCTACTGTGTCGAGACATGGATGTATGTATATTTTTGGCTGTGAGCCCAGCCTTTAACGGCTGAGCCATCTCTCCAGCCCTAGGTGTGGACATGTAAGAGTCTGCCTGGTGGCTGGGGAGGATCTCAGTAAAGTAGCCTTTACCAACCAAGATGAGGTTACAGTAATAGATTTGAGGAAAGGTTAAAACTTTCAGTAAAAATTACTTACAATTTTATATTGAAATTGAAATACCAGAATTGGATAAAAAATGAAGTTTTAATATAAATCAGTGGCTTTGATTTGAACTAAATTTGAACCTCAATGTTACATAAAACCCAAGCATGGTGGTTCACACTGGCAGTCCCAGAATTTGGGAGAGTGAGGCAAAAGAATAGAAAATTTAGTCATAGGGAGCTAGGGAAATGACTCAGAGGCAAATAGCTGTTGTTGCTCTTGCAGACGGACCTGTGTTAGACTCCCACCTCCCACATGGTAGCTCGTGACCACTCAATACTTCAGTTCCAGGAGATACAATGTCCTCTTCTGACCTTCTCAGACACCAGGCAATACACAGTACGCCCACATACATGTAGGCAAAACATTTATACAAATAAAATAAATAGGTCTTTTGAAAATATTTTTGAAGTCTGGCGTAGGTTGGCAAGATGGCTCAGCAGGTAAAGGCACTTGCTGCTAAGCCTGACGACCTAAGTTCAACCCCCAAGATGCACACGGAAAAGGAAAGAGAGCTCCTGCAACTTGTCCTGTGACCTCTACACGCATGTTGTGGCTCACACAAACACACATAATGTTAGTGTTCTAATTTAAAGACAGTAATTGTAGCCAGGAGGTGGTGGCACACACGTTTAATCCCAGCGCTCAGGCGGCAGAGGCAGGTGGATCTCCCTGTGTTTGAGGCCAGCCTGGTCCACAGAGTGAAACTGAAAACCGACTCAACAAGAGGGTGCTGGAAACGTCGCTAACTACTCTATGCTAGTGAAGTCAAGCTTAGTGGAGGAGAATCTACAACCTCTAATTTACTAAACCAGCATAATCCCTAATAATCTATAAACATTTGTCCTTACACCCACATCAAGGAAACTCCTCTTTAAAGCAGAGATCACTACAGAAAATCACAACCAATCAAAAGGCAGAACTGTGGAGCCGATCCCAATGGATACTTCTACAAAACATTCCCACACCTAGGGCTCAGGCATCGTCTTGGAAGAGGGAGCAGAAAGATGGTAAAAGTCAGAGAATCCAAGAGTTTGCTGTGAGATATGTCTTCCAGTAATATTAGAAGTCACACCAATAGTCTCACCAACATGACTGCCAGACGTGAGCTGAACAGGGACATCAGCGGACATGCCAACACAGATAGGGAAAAGTCCCAGGAGACCTCAGCCGTACATGAAGAACTACACGCAGCTGAATAAAGCTGGGGGCGGGAGGAGCCGTCCTCCCCCAGAGAAAGCACTCAAATGGTTGTCCGGTGTCTCATGGTCGACCTTGAAAACAGGCGTACAAATAACTCTACACAGACTGAGTGGGTTACATTTAGAAATATGTGTATGTATACATGCATCCATGCATTTAGTAACAATGAGAAAAGAGACCATGAATTTGAAAAAGAGCGAGAAGAGATATATGGGAGGGTCTGGAGGAAGGAAAAGAAGGGTGCTGTAATTAAACTATAATCTCAAAAATAATTCTTTTAAATGTAGAAAAATATTTAAATGACAAATTGCCACTTATTAAAAAAAACATAGGGGGCTGGAGAAATGGATCAGCAGTTAAGAATACTGGCTGCTCTTCCAGAGGACCCAGGTTCGATTCCCAGCACCCACATGGCTGCTCACAACTGTCTGTAACTC
>NC_022015.1:1588692-1590242 GCF_000317375.1 Microtus ochrogaster | reverse complement strand
AAAAAAAAAAAAAAAGTGATGGGGGAAAAAAGGCAGAAGGTCAGGTGTGGTGGGGCACACCGGTGACCCCAGCACGAAGAGGAAAGAGAGTCAAGTTCAGTTGAGTTTGTACAGGACGTTTGTGATTCTCTCAGCGCTCGCTCCTGCTCCTTACCTGCGGCTGATGTAGGGTGGGCAGGACAGCCCGAGCTGATGAGACGGGAGCAAAGGTCAGGAGCTTTCCAACGACTTTTCTATAGGCTTCCCAGGAAGGGAACAAGACTCACACTTTGTCCTCTGAATTGTTGTATCTGATATGGGGGTGGCACTGAAACAGCCACATCTCGTGGCCTGAACGTGACACTCTTAGGAGGGCAGAGCCAGGAGATAGGGGCAAGCACTTATCAGTTGAGCTATATTCCCAGCCCAGAACCATGATTTAAGTATTTTATTTTCTAAATTCTGTATACAAAGCGTGTGAATTTGATGGGTTGAGCATTAATCCAACTGGAACTTGAGCATGTCTCTTTGCCCACCCAGAACCCAGAACCACCATGGAGTTTAAAGAACCTAGAAACAGAATTGGATATGTAATCTCGAGGGTTGGGATTACAGATGTGGGCCACCAGGCCTGGTTTACACTGCGCTGGGAATTAGAGGCTCTGTACATGCTAGGCAAACACTCAACCAACTGAGCCATGTCCTCAGCCCATCAGTTAAGCTTTAAAAATAAAAACATAGTGCTGTAGATCCAAGCAAAATGCAGCTAGGCTGTCTGCGGCCTCCATTTAGCCTCAGGTTTATAGTGGGAAAACTTCAAAGCAAAGCGGACATGTGAAAGCGGAAGGTCTGTCCTCCTGCGGGGCTTCTCAGACACTGGATCCCAAGCCAAATGACTGAAAAGTCATGTTGTGTGATGTTCTTATTGTTGATTTTTGTTTGTTGGATTTGTTTGTATAGGTTTTGTTTTGTTTTGGTGAGTTTCTTTTTTCCTAAATTTTTGTCATTGTTGTTTTGTTTTGTTTGGGTTTGGTTTGGTTTGGTTTGGTTTTCCAAAACAGGGTTTCTCTCTGTAACAATTCTGGCTGTCCTGGAACTTGCTTTGTAGACCAGGACAGCCTAGAACTCACAGAGATCCTGCCTGCCTCTGCCTCCTGAGTGCTAGAATTGAAGGTACGTGCCATCACACCTGGCATGTTGTGGTTTTTTGTTTTGTTTTGTTTTGTTTTGTTTTGTTTTGTTTTCAGTTTTTCAAGACAGGGTTTCTCTGTAGCTTTGGAGCTTGTCCTGGAACTAGCTCTTGTAGACCAGCCTGGTCTCGAACTCACAGAGATCCACCTGCCTCTGCCTTCCAAATGCTGGGATTAAAGGCGTGTGCCACCACCACCTGGCTGGTTTTTTTTTTTAATTTTTCGTATTATGTGTGGATATATCTGTGTGTGCACACACCGCATGTGTGCAGATGCGTGTGGAGGTCAAAAGAGGGCCTCAGCGCCCCCGAAATTGGATTCCCAGGTGCTTTTGGTAATCTCACGTGGGTGTTAGGATCTGAGCTCAAGTCCTCTGCCGGG
>NC_022015.1:1584124-1588547 GCF_000317375.1 Microtus ochrogaster | reverse complement strand
AACAACAACAAAAAAAAAAGAGCAGAAAGTACTCTTGACTTCTGAACCATTTCTACAGCCACAAAAGATGTGTTCATACAAACACGGAAACAAGAAACACTAAATACAAATGTACACACAAGGAAAGGAAATGGCCTGTTACCTGAAGCTACGGATTTATTTTTCTGTGTACGTGTATTTTGTGTGCATGTACTACATGCATGCCTGGTGCCTGAAGAACGAAAAGAAGGTGCCAGGTCCCCTGCAACTGGAGCCACACTGGTTGTGAGTCACTATGTGGGTGCTGAGAATTGAACCCACATCTTCTGGAAGATCAGCAAATGCTCTTTGTTTTTTGGTTGTTTGTTTATTTGTTTCTGTTTGTTTGGGGTTTTTTTGGCTTTTCTTTTTTTCTTTTTCTTTTCAAAATGTTAAGATTTTATTCACAAAGCCTTTCCTTGTACAGAAAGTAAAAATGTTACTATAATCGCAGTGTAACTGGCAGCCAGGACAGTCAAGTCACCCATCACAGCTGTCACGATACAGCAAGAGTCTTACACGAAAACCTAACGATGTTTACACTTTTGTTGAGGCAGAAGTCCCCAGGCTCTTTGGGCGGGGTGTCGTGGGGTCGTATCACAGCTACCTTTTTAAACAGCTACCAAACCCATGACAGCCCAACAACACTCAACAGTTCTGGTTCTTGCAGATTGTTTCGGGTCTCAATCATCTTCTCCTTCATCATCTGTTTCCCTCTTCCTCTTTTCACCTTTCCCACTTTCCTCCTCCTCTTCTTCATCTTCCTCAACTTCTCCATCATGTCAATTCTTCTTCCTCCCCAGTGATTTCATCATCTTCTCCTTCTACATCCTCATCTTCGTTCTCTTCTTCATCCTCCTCCTCCTCTTCTCCTTCTCATCTGCTTCTTCTTTATCCACGCCATCAATCTCCACATCTGAGTCGGGCGTTTCCTGGTCCTCTGGGTCATAGCCGTCCAGATAGGACAGCTGGGGCAGGTGCTTGAAGACTCTCTCGGTAATCATTCAGGTTAGTGACCTCACAGCCAAGGAGATCCAGGCTTTTCAGACAATCCTATTTTTTCAAAGGTTCCAAGGTGCTGATATCTTTCAGCTTATTTCCACTTAGGTTCAAATGTGTGCGGCTTGGAAGTTCTTCTGCTACTCTGTCCTGACCTCCAGAGATTCTAGTATCGCTGGGCTCAAGCTTTTTCAGTATAGGTAGCGCAGGGAGGTCTGAAAGTGAAAACAAGCCTACACTTATTAAACCGAGGAACTCTGGGCTCACAAATTCATCCGTTAACCCCTCAATTTTCCCATCATTTGCTTTGCAGTTATCCAGGGCAAGTTCTCGAACTGCTGCCGGGGTCCGGATCCTCAGCTCCAGGTGGATGGGTCCTCTTCTTTATGTCCATGTTTCCTTCGTGTTCCCCCACACACACTTCAAACTTAACTTTCCGCTGTGGGGGCAGAGTGGGAGAGGCGACCTGGCCTGCGTAACGAGAGCCTTCGGATGGCAGCGACGTGGCAGGCCATCCGACCTGGCCTGTGTAATGAGAGGCGGGCGAGCGGAGCCCTGGGAGCCAAGTTATTCACGGGAGCGAGAGAAACCGTGGAGGGAAAAGCAGGCCTTCTGCCAAGGCCCCACAGTCGTTTTTATTGTTGTTGTTTGTTTGCTTGCTTTGTTTTGGTTTGGTTTGGTTTTTGGAGATAGACTTTCTCTGTGTAAGAACCCTAGCTGTCCTGGAACTCGCTCTGTAGACCAGGCTGGCTTCGAATTCATAGAGATCCTCCTTTCTCTTCCTCCTGAGAACTAGGACTAAAGACAGGCGCCACCACCACTTGGCTCAGCAAATGCTCCTAACCACTGAGATCTCTCTCCAGTCTCCACGGGACTATTTAGTGTCATCTGCTGAATTTTCACTTCAATCTTTGCCGCTGCCTGGTGGTATATATGGTCACCGATGAGCCACCAATGTGACTGGTCCTCCTGCACTATGGTGCTACCATCCTTGCCATCATAAGTTGGCAAAGTCATTCACCTGCAACTCAGAAAGGAGATAGCAGAGAACCAAGTAGACTGGTCCCAAAGGACCATGAGCAAAGAGAAATGGGGGTCTCTCGCAGCTTCCCAGCCTACCCCAGCACAGTGCTGGCCTCAACGGTTGCCCAACAAAGACAGGAGTGAAGCCAAGGCCAGTGAAGGCCTCTGACTCAGAGAATGTGGCTCATTTTCATAGGTCTAAATGTCATGTTAAAAAATAAATGGGCTGTGTGACGCGGCAGCAAGGACTTCTACTTGCTATTCAGAAGCCTTACCTCAGCTTGTAGACTGTGAAACTCTGGAGTCGGCTACAGTGAGGAAGTGGAGGCCACATTCGTGCAGGACTTTGGCATGAGGGTAAACGTCTGGTGTGCTGGTCAGATGCTATCACTGCGAGGCAGGAAAGGAGGACACATGTGATGTGTCTGCTTCGGTCTGTCCATCACCTCCACTTACAAATGGTCTGCCCATCACCTCCACTTACAAACGGTCTGCCCATCACCTCCACTTACAAACGGTCTGCCCATCACCTCCACTTACAAACGGTCTGTCCATCATCTCCACTTACAAACGGCCAAGCTGCTCCCCGTCGTCCGTCCCCCATGGCATAGCACTGACAAACTCAACAGGGACGGTCCTGAACACCATCAGCTGAACTGTTGAAACCCCAAACAACAAACTGCTACATTCAAGACACAGTGGTGGCACACCTTTAGACCCAGGGGTCAGGAGACAGAAGTGAGAGGATCTCTGAGTTCAAAACCAACCTGGTCTATGTAGTGAGTTCCTGAGCCAGGGCTACATAGTGAAACCCTGTCTCAGAACAGAGACGAAAACAAAGACAAACAAATCTTTACATGTTAAGATCAAATCCCTTGCTTTTTTGTTTTGTTTTGTTTTTTGGTTTTGTTTTTTGTTTTTCCTGGCAGGGTTTCTATGTGTAACACACAGCTCTGGCTGTCCTGGAAGTAGCTCTGTAGACCAGGTTGGCCTCGAACTCACTGAGATACCTGCCTCTGCCTCCCAAGTGTTGTTATTAAACATGTGCCATTTAAAAGGATTAAATTCCACTCAATTCGAGCTTAGCTTGAAGTATACATTGTTCACACCAGAGCTAGGATTAGAACCCCTGTCTAATCCCTCCACAGCCTGGGATCCTGAGAAGGATTCAGAGCAGAGAGCCTGTGTCTACCTACCGGAAGAGACCCAAGGGCCTCCGCAGGCCTGAGAAGCATGACTGAGAGCTTGAGAGGATACTGAAGACTCTGAGAAGCCCGTAAAGGGATGGAATGCCCACTGGGGAAATGCAAGCTGGGCAGAGCCTTCCAGAAATGAGTGTGGAATGATTTGCCCTGTTCAGGCTGAGATGGTGGGGAACAGGAAGTCCTCTAAAGCAAGACTCGGAGCTGCCAAGAGTCAGATCTGCACTGCTGGGCTGTCCAGCTCAGATTTTCCTCCGAGGGCCCGGGGCCCACTCACAATGCCTTGGGCTGCTCTCGTTCCCCTCCCCTACCCCAGCAACAGTCTTTGTACAGGAGCCACAGCATTGTCCCTAACATACTCTGCTGTAACAGGCTTCCTTGGATCCCAGCCCTCCAAATCATGACACCAAGACTTAGTATTAGTTATGAATGCTCGGCCCTACTATGTGCAAGTCCCATTAGCTCTTATAACTTAATTAAACCTGTTTCTCTTCGTCTACGTTTTGCCGGGGCAGGGGTTACCTTTATTCATTCTATATGTCCTACACCATGGCAAGCTGACTGGCTGGCAGCTGCCTGTCTAGCCCAGGCACCCCCTCTCTTTCTCCACTGTTCTCTCCTCCTCTCTCTAGCCTAGATTCCTCCTATTGATTATCTCTGCCCACCAGTCCTGCCTACCCCTCTACTACCTGGCTATTGGCCATTCAACTTAATATTAGACCAATCAGGTGCCTTAGGGAAACAAGGTAAAACAGCAACACATCTTAATATATTTAAACAAATGCAGCACAATGGTAACACGCCTTTACATAGTTAAAGTAACAGTCCACAGCATAAACAAATATAGCATATCTTTACTTCCATAGTTAAAGTAACAGTCCACAACATTCTGCAGTTTAATTAGATGCTTATGTCCTTCCTTGGGATACCAAGAAACTTGAAACTTTCCTCTACTTAAAGAAAAATGGGGCAAGAAAAAAGACTCAGCAGGTAAAGGCACTTGCCACCAAACCTGACAACCCAACTTCAATTCCTGGGACCCACTTGGTACAAAGAGAGAATAGCTCCCCACAAATTGTCTTCTGACTGTGTGCATGCACTGTGGCATCCCGTGCTCACATACATAAGTAACTAAATAAGATCGAAAAATGATAGACAGATGTCATTTTTTTATTTTATTT
>NC_022015.1:1574668-1582659 GCF_000317375.1 Microtus ochrogaster | reverse complement strand
GCAGAAAAGGAAGGGCCCAAGATGGCAGCGGGCAGGTCAGAGGTAATGGGAGTGGGCGTGGCTTGTCCCTTAAAGCGACAGGAAAGCACAACATTGAGAAAGACCCACATAGCCCTCTGACTTCCACATGAACTCAAAAACTTGTGTGCCCATGCATGCAAAAGAAAGAGCAAGTGAAAACTGGTGGGTTGGTATATTATAAACCAAATCACGAGACCAGCCTTCCTCTTTCCCTCTCCCTCCCGCTCTGTCTTGCTCCCTTCTTCCCTTTGCCTCTCACTCTTTCCTTTTCAGGAAGGAGCCCTGCCACAAAGCCACACCCCCAGCCCATGGCCTTTCCACTTAACAGCTATGATTGAAAAGATAAGCTTCCACATTGCCAAATCAGCCAAAGGTGGTCCCAGCCCTCTGGCATCAGGAGTACTGTTTCAAAACAGAATCCTTTCATTCCCTCAAAAAACTTACTCTACACTCCAGTTACAACATCACACCTTCCATGTTGAGTTAGAGATGTGAGGGCCAACAGGAACCTTAGACTGGAGCCGGCAGCCTGTTATCCCCCCGCACTGGGAAGCTGAGGCACGAGGACGGTAAGTCTGACACCAACCTGAGCTACCAGACAAGAATCTTTCTTTTTAAAAACAACAGAAACACGAGGCTGGGTTTGAAGAGTTTGATTGAGACAGATCTGATTGCCTTAATTAAGCTCAAAACTTTCTGTAAAGTTGACCTTGCAGGGAAGCCACAGGCCTGCGCTGTGGGGGAGTAACTAAGGGAAGTTATGTCATTTAGGCTAAGCTTAAAGTGGGCAGGAAGAGCAGAATGAACCAGAGAGCAAATAAATGAGCAGCCAGAGGGCTTTTCAATTTGTAAATGGCCAAAGCCTACTCCAGTCAAGAAATCAATACACGCATACACATCTGAAATGGTTAATTTGCCCCACCCTTGGGGGCAGGAGGAACCAGAGCTAACCCTTATCTAGTACTCTCGGGAAAGCTTAAAGTTCAACCAGGCTTTCTGAGACTTTGGCCTGAGGATTAACAGAACTCTGGAGAAATGCTTTCAGTTTTAAATGTGGTGAGTTACTTTGTAACCCCTTAGTAAGCACCTTCTGTTTTCTAGGGCTTGCCTTACAAGTGGTGGAACATCCCAAAGACAACTTGGTATACAGTCTGCTCTCTAGTGGCCTGAGGTGCTGTAGGGACACAAGGCTCTACACCAGAGGGAGAGAGCTGGGGCAGCAGCTGCTGTATCAGTAGCAAATTGGAGAACCGTTCCGGGAAAAACTATAGATAGCTTCCTAACCAAAAGAATGTTATCTTCAACTGGGTGGAGTCGTGCCTGAACTATAGTCCAATTGGGCGGGTCAATCACCTGGCCAAAAACCCACCCCTCAGAAAGGGGAGCTCACCTTAAACTGTTAGAGGTGGAGTGGGGCGAGGGGGGAGGAGGGGAGGGAGAGGGAACTGTGGCTGGTATGTAAAATGAATAAAACATTTAAAATAAAGGAGCTGAATAATTAGCCCTCTATAGAAACAATGTCCTTTTCTTTCCCAGAATCCCCCATCCTTACCTTTTCCAATAACTTACAGAGCTCAGTTATGCTTCTTAAAACAAAACACAGCTTTTACTTTTTGTCTTTCTGTCCCTTTTCTTCGTCTTCTTTTATTTTTATTTGTGTTGTTTGTTTTTTGAGACAGAGTTTCTCTTTGTAACAACCCTTGTTGTTACAATTTGTACAGCAGGCTAGCCTACAGAATCTGCTTGTCTCTGCCTCGGGAGTGTTGGGATCAAAGGCACATGCCATCTCTGTCTGGCTTTTCAGTCCCTTTTCTAAGCAAGGTTTCTGTGACACTTCAGGATTTACTTCTCTGAAGCGCCCCTCCCCACCATATGGCTGCTTATCTGACCGTCTGTCTGTCCTCCTTAGCAGCTTAACTCAAATAGCATAGCTTTTTCTGCAGGATTTATAGCTGCCTGGCCTGTAATCTTTCTTTTATTTAAATTTTTTTATTTATTTTTATTTTATTATTTATTTATTTTTGCCTGTAATCTTTCTTTAGCCTCTAAGAAAACTGTCCTTGAGCTTCTGTTAGGGTCTGTCCAGGAATGTTTTATTGATGAGGTTAAGAACTTCAAGAATGACCCAGTCTTCCTAGTATCAGAGGAAAATGGCACACGAACTCTGTGACTCTACATAGGCGGGGAAAGTGAAGAGCTGGGGGACTACAGGGCTGGCTCAGTAGCTAAGAGCACTTGTTCTTGTAGAAGACCCAGGTTTGACTCCCAGCTCCCACAAAGCAACGGTCCAGAACTCCAATGCCATGGGCCCCAGCGTCTTCTTCTGACCGCCACAAGCACCAGACACACATGTGGTGCAGAGATACACATGCCCATGGACACTCATATACATAAAATAAATGAATGTGAAAAAATAAATAAATAAAAACCCAAAAAGAGCTGCGTTGAGGGACATGGCTCAGTTGCTAGAACACAAGCGCCAAGCCCTGTAGCGGATCTTCAGCACCAAAATTACCTGGTGCAAGTGAGAAGGAAACGTGGAACACGCAACAAACCTGCTTAGGAGTTTATTGGTGGGGGGGGTGTGTGCAGGCCTGGTGAGGTCGGTGTGCAGAGAGAGGGGGAGGGAGAGGGAGAGGGAGAGAGAACTGAAGATGGTGCCATCCAGCTTTTAAGGGCTACCTAGCACACGTGCACAGGGGGACGATGTGGTTACATCATACAGATGACACAGCTCATGCATGCGTGCAAGGGCTCACACAGCTGCATCATACAGAGGTGATAAACCATGCCACAAGTGGGTCATGCCTGAGGGATTCTCCACACATGCGTGGCCCTGGAACCCAGAAGTGTTAGCCATATTGTTGAAATTATAACATTCCACCCTTTTGTTTATTATAAAAATTTGGGGAGTTTGGGGTCTTTAATGGGTGGGAATGGTGCATCGTCAGGCCTCTCGTGACTGCTTCCTGATGATTTTGTGGGCATGGTCAGGTCTCTAGAGACTGCTTTTTGCTGATTTTGTGGGCGTCAGAGAATTGAGAGGCTTGACCATGTCCTGGGGTGGCTGATTACTTGTGTGTTTTTTCCAGGCTCTGTGGAACTGGCTGGCTGGCAGCTTGAACCTCGCAAGATGCTGGAAAGGCAGAAAATTATGTCTGGAAAAAAAATTGAGATCCTGGTGACTAAGGGAGGAGAGTCCCAAGACAGAAGATAGTAGGGGGCTTTTGGGGGGTAGAGGAGGGAATTTCCCAGGGGTTCCCAAGACCAGGAATGATAAGGGAAGAATTGAATGATACTTACTCTGGGTGAGTCTGGTCTGTTTAGATAGGTCCAATTGGCTCCCTGGAGCTTATGAAAAAATGTTTGGAAAAAAAATTCTAGACATATTAAAAGCTTATGATTACGATGGTATAGTGTTAGAATAGAATACAGTGGGGAGAGGGGAGGGAAAATAAGGGGTAATCATTAGAAAGGGGAATTATTGGACCTCTCAATGTTTTTTGCCTGAAGCAAATCTTCAGGCACTTGCTCTCTTTAGCATCATGGTATTATTACCTTAGCATCCAGGAGACACTGCTGCAGTCAGTGATAAACCCGTTATGTTTTTTTTGGGTTTTTTTGTTTGTTTGTTTGGTTGGTTGGTTTTTGGTTTTTCGAGACAGGGTTTTGCTGTAGTTTTAGAGCCTGTCCTGGAACTAGCTCTTGTAGACCAGGCTGACCTCAAACTCACAGAGATCCACCTGCTTCTGCCTCCCCAGTGCTGGGATTAAAGGCGTGCGCCACCACTGCCTGGCAAACCTGTTATGTTAAAGTCTGTTGTGAATGTCCTCAAACTTGTTATTGTTTCTTACCACCTGGGCTTTTGCCAATCCTTGTACCTCTGGCTCTGTGTTTAATGATGGTCCCTGTGATAACAGCTGAGTGGATAACTGGAAATTTAAGTATGACATTGGAGATATAGAGAAGTTGGTAAAGCAGATAGGAAAAAGAGGAAGAAGAATATATGGAGGTTTTGCCACAGGAGAGTTGAGTAAGGATGAGACTTTTATTTTTCTGGAACTGGAGAAAAAGTGGCTGATCTTGATGTCCTCTGGAACTTAAGGGAGCAGGGCCCTGTTTGAGTTACTGAATAGGAGGGATTATCTTGAGCTGGAAGAGTAAAAGGTTTAAAGTAAGACAGGTAGATCCGATGAGAGAGTCCCTTGAGCCTGGAAGCTGTGGGAGTTACAAGAATTACTTTAAAGGGGCCCTGCCATTTAGGGGAGAGGGGCATTGATCTGGGGGAGAAAATAGTACCTGATCCCCTATTTTAATCAGGGGTGGGTATGAATTGTCACATGGCTGAGGTAATGAGTGGTTGGTAAAATCCCATAATAGGGAGAGAAGATGGGATAACAGCGGAGTAAGCAGGTGACCAGGAAGGGGAGAGGTTTTAGGTGAGAGGCTGGGGGTTAAAACCTGCCACCCATACGTGAGTTCAAAGGGCAAGATGGAAAGGGGGCTTTTGGGGAGAGCCCTAAGCCTAAGAAGAGCCAGAGACAAAAGTTTTACCCAGTCAAGGTGAAGCTCCTATAACATCTTAACAAGAACATTTATTAAGGACTGGTTAGTTCGTTCTACCTTCCCTGAAGACTGAGGATGGTATGGGATATGAAAATGCCAGGAATGTTAAGAGCCTTAGATAAAGTTTGAGAGATCTGTGAGGTAAACTCGGGCCATTATCCGACTGAAGAGAGGTTGGAATTCCAAACCAGGGATGATTTCTCTGAGAAGAACATCAGAAACTGTCTGGGTCCTCTTGTTAGTGGTGGAAAATGCTTCAATCTACCCAGACATTGTGTCAACCAAGACCAGGAGATATTTAACTCTTCTGACTGAGGGCATATGAGTAAAATACAGCTGCCAGTCAGTTCCTGGAAGGGAGCCCTGACCTGGTTGGTAGGGAAAGGGAAGCTATGGTATTTGGTCTTGGGATCTGACTTTTGAGAGATCTGACAGGAGGTAGTGATAGCTTTTAAGAATTCTAAGTCCTCAGGGTGGATTAGAGGTGAGCCTTGACAAAATGAAACAGAGCTTTGCTATTTGGACGAAAGAGCTGATGTAGGTAGGACAGAATTTGCTGGGTGTCAGGGTGAATGTGGGCTGTACTGTATGAACCCCCTGAGGTGATTGAGGTAGGTTTGGGCTCTGGAATGCTGCTGTTCTAGCTGCTTGGTCAGCCCAGTTATTTCTCTTGAAAATAATAGAACTGTCGGTTTGATGAGACCGACAGTGAATAATTCCTATATCTTTGGGGAGATGGGAGGCTTTTAACAAGTCCATAATGTAACCTGAGTTATTTATGGATCCTCCTTTCATCGTAAAACGCCCACGCTCCTTCCAGATAGCTGTGTGGGACAGGAGGATATGAAAGGCATATTTGGAGTCTGGGTAAACATTTAAAGATTGTCCCTTTGCTAACTGGAAGACATGGGTAAGGGCTATTAACTCAGTCTGCTGATTAGTGATATGAACAGGGAGTGCCTGTGCCTCCACCACTCCAGTATCTGACACTATGGCATAGCCTGCTCTATGGGTCCCTTCACATAAAAAGGAGCTGCCATCTGTGTACCAGGTATAAGTGGCCTGGGACAGTTTGCCCTCCTGTATATGTGAGGGGTGGGGCAGATCCTCTAAGGTTTCTATGCAGGAATGAGATGGGGAATAATTAATGTTAGGTTCAGGTAGAGATTTGAGATATTAAGGGGTGGGCAGGATTGGAAAGTGAGTGTGGCATCTTCTACTAGTGCCACCTGGAAGGAAAGGACTCAGAAAAGGGGTCAGGTTTGTAAGCCTTTGTAAGTTAAGAGATGGGACAGAATGTGGTGGGAGAAGACAGTGGTGGGTGACCCAAAGGTTAGTTTCTTTGACTCAGGAATAAAAAGCTCAGTGGCCGCTAAAGCACGTATGCAGGGTGCCCAGCCCCGAGTGGTGAGGTCCAGCTTCTTTGACAGGTATGCTACAGGTGCAAAGGAAAGTCCCAGCTGATGCCCTAGGACCCCAAGGGCATATCCCTCCTCTATTACATAGAGGGAGAAGGGACGAGTTAAATCTGGGAAATGAAGAGCTGGGGCCTGGATAAGGGCCTGCTGGAGTCTCTGGAAGGGTTTAGTAATGGTATGGAGAAGGGGCTCATGCAGAGAGCTGAGAGCTGCCTTGTATAAGGGGCAGGTGAGGAGAGAAAAAGAGGGGATCCAGGAACGCAGGAAGCCAGCTATTCCTAGGAATGATAAAACCTCTTCTTTTGTAGAAGGAACTGCAAGGGACTGAATTTGCTTTTTTCTGTCTAGGATAATAGCTTTTTTGGTTGGGGTAATAGTTAATCCCAAGTAAATTACCTGAGAGGTAGACAGCTGGACCTTGGAAGGTGAGATTCTATATCCCCTTTTGGACAGGAAATTTAAAAGAGCAGAGGTATCAGTTTTGCAGATCTCCAAGGATGGGCTGCAGAGTAAAATATCATCTACATACTGTATGAGTTTAGACTTAGGGAGAGATGGTGAGAGTAGACCAGAAGCTAAAGCCTGGCCAAACAGGTGTGGACTGTCCTGGAATCCCTGGAGTAGGACAGTCCAGGTGAGCTGTGTGGAGAGGTGAGTGTCAGGCTCAGTCCAGGTGAAGGCAAAGATAATTTGAGATTGAGAGATGAGAGGAGCAGAGAAAAAAGCATCCTTGAGATCTAGAACTGAGAAGTGGGAGGTTCCTGGGAGGATAGTGGAAAGAAGTGTTTAAGGATTAGGCACTACAGGATGAAGAGGGACCACTGCGGAGTAAATGAGCCAGAGGTCTTGAACCAGGCGATAGGTTCCCTTAGGTTTTTTAACAGCAAGCATAGGGGTGTTAAAGGGAGAAGAGGTGGGGCGAAGGAGCTTTTTTCTTAGAAGGTCAGAGATTAGACTTAAGTCCCCTGAAGCTCTGGAGAGAGAGGGGTTACTGAGCTTGGGTAATATACTTAGTAGGATCTTGTAATTGGATAACAATGGGGAAATGGCATTTATCAACAGAGAGGTTTTGGGTGTCCCTGACTTGGGGGTTCACCTGAGAGCCTGGTAGAGGAAAAGACACATTGGAGCTGGGAGGTTGGGAGGCTAGAAGGGGGAGGAGGGGAGATTCTGGTGAATCTGGGGTAAGGTGAATGGGAGGATCAAATGAAATGGAAGCTCCTATTTTTGCTAAAAAAAAAAATCCCTTCCCATGAGAGGTACTGGGCAGGTTGGCATGACTAAAAATGAATGAGGGAGATAAATATCCCTAAAACACAGTTAAGTGGTGGGGTCTGCTGATGTAGATAAGGCTGTTCCCCTAACCCCAACAATAGGGAAACTAGAAGAAGAGGTAGGCCCCCAGAATTCCCTCAGTACCAAGTATGTGGCTCTGGTGTCCAAGAGAAAGGATATGAGCCATCCGGATACTGTGATGTTTATCTGTGGCTTCCTATTACAGATGATGGTTGTGGTTGGGTCAAAGGAGCCCAGGCAGCCTCACTCGTCCATGGCCAGACCTAGAAGGTCAACTTGGAAATTTTCTGGGTTTGATGTCTCCATGTCACGATGTGCACAAGGACAATCGACTGGCCAATGTCCTTCCCTATGGCATCTTGGATAAGGTCTCGAGGGACCGATATGAGAATTAGGGCATGCTTGGGCCCAGTGACCAGTTCTGCCACATTTGAAACATGGGTCTGTTGGTTCTCGAGCCCCAGGGGGCAAGGAAGCAGCATGGACAGCATGGATCAGGTGGTCTGTCACCTTGGCCAGTCAGGGGGCCATGGCTAGCACGTGACAGTGATGATTGTGGGCTTTGTCATTCCTTGCATGTGGTACACCTTAAAAGCCAACTCTAAGACTTCTGCTGGTGGGGATAAGGGGCCTTTCTCCAAACGTCTAAGTTTAGCCTTAATGTCAGGGTAGCACTGAGAAAAAAAAAAA
>NC_022015.1:1573623-1574293 GCF_000317375.1 Microtus ochrogaster | reverse complement strand
TGCATTACCACTGCCCAGCTATTCCTTCGTATCTTGAATGACCTTTGAGAGCTTATTATAGTTTACTGGTTTGAGGGCAGAGACCTGCCAGAAGGTAAGTCAAAAACCAGTCTCTAGCTAAAATTCCACCTGGGGTGTTATAATCCCAGTGTGGTTCTTGCTCAGGGACCACCTCTGCCTGCGCGTGCAGGGTGGGGGTGGGGATTGCATGTGTTTGGTGAACCTCATCTGCATGAAGTCTGGGCTGCTCCCAAACTCACCTGCACTCTTCAGGAAGTAGGTTATCAGATAGGATCATAGAGATATCATGGAGGGTGAGATTATAAGAAGGAGTAAGAGTAGCTGCCCGCTGAGGTCGAAAAGGCAGGGGCTCGTTAGCCTGGTCCAGAGTGGAAGCGTAGGGTTCTTCCAGGACAGATGGCATAGCCAGATACGTGTGAGCAGGCAAACAAATTGCAAGGACAGAGGGCTTAGGCTTAGAGCTTAGATAGTAAAAGGCTTGGATATAAGGAAACCCTTTCCATTTGCCTGTGCGCTGACAGTAGTTAGAAAGCTCCCACAGATTATCAAGATCAAAGGTGCCATTAGGCAGCCACTTTAAATTGTTATCTAAGCCGGGCGATGGTGGCGCACGCCTTTAATCCCAGCACTCGGGAGGCAGAGGCAGGCG
>NC_022015.1:1567854-1571802 GCF_000317375.1 Microtus ochrogaster | reverse complement strand
AGGCTGGTCTCGAACTCACAGAGATCCGCCTGCCTCTGCCTCCCGAGTGCTGGGATTAAAGGCGTGCGCCACCATCGCCCGGCCAAAAGAAGAAATTTCTAAGTGCCACCAAGACCTATAAAGAGATGTGTGTATGTGTGTGTGTGTGTGTGTGTTCCTGTTGGGAGAAGCACACACACACACACACACAGGTGCACATGTATGTAGGGAGGTTGGTGTTCTTTCTCAACCCTTTCCCCCTTATTTTGTGAGTGAGGGTCTCCACTGAGCTTGGACTTCCCCAGCTCGGCTAACTGACTGGTCGGGGAGTTCTCGTGGTCCTCCTCTTTCTAACACCACCATGGTACTAGGTGAGCCCCCGTCAGATCCTCACTCTGAATGTTCCCAGCAAAGCCATCTCACCGGCCCCATGAACGGGACTTTCTGAAGTCAGTCTCCCTGACTCTGTCATGTGACCCTCAGCTCGTGGGCAGGGGGCATCTGGGCTGCCTTGTTCACGGATTATTTCACTGTTCCAACTCTCACTGAAGAACTGCACCTGCGGCAGGAATGAAGTCAAGGAAAGTCCAGGAAGCAGAGAAGCCGCCTTTCCTTCTGGAAGTCAGGAAACCTTGACACCAGGGACAAAGGTCTAGAAAGACCATGTGCGTTTTGCTAAAGAAACCACAAATAGAGAAGTCAAAGAGACCTCAGCTCACTTAGGCTCCAAATGATCGAGAAACTGGGTTGTTTTTAATGACTCGTCTCTCGTTCCTAAATCTAAACAGTACCCACTTTACATCTTTGTTTACAAACGGAAAACCTAACCTTTAAACTGCCTTGTAAGTTATACTCTCTGAGTGACGGAGCTTGGAAAGCCACAGGTCACACATGCAACCACTGGGAAGATGTCTGCAGTCCCACACCTGGGAATTCTCATCTTTCCCAAGAACCTCTTTCCTTTGTGCTTAAAATCTACACCGTAAACTCTATTTAAAAATTGTTAGGTTGAGCACACACTTTTAATCCCAGCACTTGGGAGGCAGAGGCAGGTGGATCTCTATGAGTTCGAGGCCAGCCTTGTCTACAGAGTGAGTTCCAGGACAGAAAACCCTGTCTCAAAAAACAAAAACAACAGCAACACAAATTATTATTTTATGGCAGGCTCAGTAGCACATGTTTTAATCCCAAAATGAGAGAGGAAGAGGCAGGGAGATCTCTGTGAGTTCGAGGCCAGCCTGATCTACAGAAAGACTTCCAGGCCAGCCAGCACTACCTAGTAAGACCCTACCTAAACATACATACATACATACATACATACATACATACATACATACATTCATACATACATAGAAAATGGAAGGAGGCTTACATGACAATGCAATGACATGCCTGAGAACAAACCCAGCAGGAAACGTGGAAAGAAATGTTCCGGCCCTGCTAGGGAACATAATGGAATAACTAAAGAAATCAGAAGCACACGTACCCACCCATTCTTGCAATACAAATTCCCAGAAAGAACCATATTTGTTTGAGAATGAACTTGGGTTTTGTTTGTTTTATTTAGTTTCCGTCTTTTGTCTTTTGGGGATTTTGATGTTTGTTTGTTGTTTTGTTTTTGTTTTGATCTGCTACTGGGGACCAAACCCAGGGCCATGCCAGGCTCCCCTCCAGCCCTAAATATTATCTTTTTAAAAACACTAGTCATTTTTTTGATAGAGATAAGCTGATTCTAAAGTTTACATTTAAAAAAAAAAAAGGAGAAAGAATTAGGAAATTTCTGACTAAGCACAACAGTGAGAAACATGCTTTTACCTACTGAAGAGCAAAAAGAGTCTGTACTAATTAGATCATGGAAAGTGGATAAAAAAATAAACAGAGAAATAAAACTAAGAGTGCAGCCAGGTGTGGCAGGGCACACCTGTGATCCAGCCTCAGCTACAAGGCAACTTTAAAGCCAGCCCAGGGCATATGAAACCCTGCCTCAAACAAATCAGGCCAGCCAGACAGCTCAGCTGGTAAAGGGCTTGCCACACAAGCCTGGTGACCTGAGTTCAATCCTGGAACTCTATAAAGGACTCCACAGAGTTGTCCTGTGACCTCTACACTCTATTCTTGGCCATGGGCACACTCATACACTCACATACACAATTCATTCATAAACAAACGGCCAAAAAATAGAGTCTAGAAAAAAAAAACCCACATATGAAAATCTCTTTTTTTTTTTTTTCAAAGACAGGGAGATCTCTGTATCTTTAACTATTCTGGAACTCACACTTCAGACCAGGATGGTCTCAAACTCAAAGATTAGCCTGCCTCTGCCTCCCAAGAGCTGGGATTAAAGGCCTGTGCCACCCCAGCACTTGAGGCAGAGGCCAACATGCTCTACAGAATGAGTTCCAGCATAGTCAAGGCTACACAGAGAAACCCTATCTCAAAAAATAAAAATAAATAAATTAAATTAAATTTTAAAAAGAGAAAGAAAGATGGCTTAGCAGATGAAGGTACCTGCTCTCAAACCTGATGATACACATGGCAGAAGTATAATAAATAAAGATAAATAAATGTAAAACATCTTTTTAAAAAGTAAATGTTTATTTATGCTGGGGATAGAAAGACATCATCAGTGATATTATAGCCACTGGTAATCAGCACTCAGGAGGCAGAGGCAGGTGGATCTCTGTGAGTTCAAGGCCAGTATGGTCTACAGAGTGAATTCTAGACCAGAAGAGGGCTACATAATGAGACCCTGTCAAAATAAGCAAACATTAACAACACAAAACTCCCTAAGATCAAGATTGTCTATACCGTGAGGGTGTCGAGAAAATAACATACAGTCCAGACATGTGTTTCCTCCTTTGACAGGGGCATGTACAAGAGTTGAGCACACTGAAGAGCAAGGCCCTGGCTCCAGAGCCTTTCCTAGCTCCCAGCTGCATCTGGGGGCTTCAGCAGGACAAGGGGGTAAGATTCATAAGGGTTCTAAGTGACCAAGTAGACTGTTATTTAGAGAACAGAGTGAGGGATGGGGTGTGGCTCAGCAGTAGAGCTCTTGTATACCACATATAGGCACACATAAAATGTGAAATCAGTCACTAGACACCATCGAACACACCTGTGATCCTGGAATCTAAGAAACAAAGGCGATTATCAGAAGTTAAAAGTCACCCTCAACTAGACGTGAGGTCAAGGCCGGCCTAGGCAACACGACACCCTCTTCAAAAAGCAAAAGATTAATAAATTGAATAAATTTGAAAATAATAGCAGGGAGATGAAAGCCAAGGAAGAATCAAGTAAGATTAGGACACAAAACTCTCCCTCGGGCTGGCAACAATCAGGTCATCCATGACCTTGTCTTTGGTGGAGAAAGAAACCAGGTGTGAGGGGGATTGAACTCTATACAAGGATATGAGCTTAAGCCTCCAAAAACCTTACTTGTACACCTAGCCACGACATTTAAAATATAAAGTTGACTTAAAAAAACGTACAGGTGGGCTGGAGAGATGGCTCAGTGGTTAAGAGCATTGCGTGCTCTTCCAAAGGACCTGAGTTTGATTCCCAGCAACCACATGGTGGCTCACAACCATCTGTAACGGGGTCTGGTGCCCTCTTCTGGCCTGCAGGCATACATACTGATAGACTATTGTATACATAACAAATAAATAAATATTTAAAAAAAAAAAGTACAGGTTCTGACAAATCCCCAGGAATCAGAAATAAACAGACCCCTGGGGAGATGGTAGAACTAAAGTCTCAAACTTGACGTCTCTATGGTCTCTATGGGTGGAGTGTGGACACTAGTGGGTGGGTGGGAACACTCGGAAGGTGGAGACCAGGGGTCAGGAGTTCAAACTCACTCCTGACTACACAGCTTACACACAGACATAGTCTGAGGCCAGCCTATGCTACAAGAAACTATCTTGAGGAAGAAAGAAGGCAGGAAGGAAGGCAGGCAGGCAGGCAGAGATA
>NC_022015.1:1551365-1553946 GCF_000317375.1 Microtus ochrogaster | reverse complement strand
AAAAAAAAAGAAAAAAAGTTAAAATTAGACAATGCAAACATCAATAAAACTGAATAGATTGCTTCAAAATATGAAAAAAAAAATTAAGGTGGTGGGTAGGTGAGAAGGCTCAGCAGATCCAGGAGCTTGCCTCCAAGCCTGGTCACTAGAGTTCTGTCCTCAGAACCCATAAAGCAGCAGGAGAAAATGACTCTTACATAATCTCCTGGCATCCACACCTGTGCCATGGCACACATGCAAATTAATTAATTTGTTAGTTAAGTAATGTAAAACATATTTTAAGATGGCTGGCTGTGGAGGAAGACATCTGACATTGACCTCTGATTTTCACACACAAGCATACGTGTACTTATGAACATGCACACATGCAAAAACCACATGCACACACACAAACACAAAATAAAAGTTTAATTTGGGTGGACCGGAGGGTGGGTCTGGGAAGAGTTGGAGCAGCCGTGGGGGAACGAATGTGATCAGAATGCATTTTTATGCATCTATTAAATTATAAAAAAACAATAAAATATTACTTTTTTTTAAAGATAGGGTCTCTTCATGCTGTTCTTGATAGTCAAGAACTTACTTGCAGACCAGGCACAGCCTGCAGAGATCCACCTGCCTCTGTTTCCCAAGGACTATAATAAAGGTGTGCACCACCACCTCCCAGTGACATTTTCATTTTGTAGGGTTTATTTAATTCTGCATACGTATGTGTACCGCATGTGCCTGTTGACTGCAGCAGCCAGAAGAGGGCAGAGTGGAGTCACAGATAGCTGGGAGCCACCATGTTGGTGCTGGGAATAGAACCTGGGTCCTCTACAAGAGCAAAATGTGCTCTTAATCAATTTAACATTTTTAATTCTGGGCTGAGAATGTGACTAAGTGGCATAGTCCTTACTTGGCTTTTCAAGGCTGACGTTCTATCCCCAGAACCACAAAATCAGCATATATATATGACTCCCAAGCTCCAGAGAAGAGGAAGATCAGGCCCACAGCAGTGCCAGTATCTTAGGAGGAGCCTTAG
Organism: Microtus ochrogaster; assembly: GCF_000317375.1. NCBI lineage: Eukaryota > Metazoa > Chordata > Mammalia > Rodentia > Cricetidae > Microtus > Microtus ochrogaster. The sequence continues at coordinate 1,552,925 of NC_022015.1, read as the reverse complement.
ACATCCATCGTCACGCAATAGATGCTTTGCCCCGGAAATATTACCATAGCGACTAAGGCTACAGGGTAAGGTAGAGAAGCAAATACAGAACGGTGGAACACATTCAGAGTACAGCATAGGGAAACAAATACAGTCGGTAACAGGATGCAGGACCACTGCGAAGAGCTGGGCATTTATTATTTATTTATTCACTATTTATGGTTTTCAAGGCAGGGTTTCTCCGTGTGACAGTCCTAGCTGTCCTGGAACTAGCTCTTGTAGACCAGGCTAGCCTTGAACTCACAGAGATCCGCCTGTCTCTGCCTCCTGAGTGTGCTGGGATCAACAGTGTGCGCCACCACCACCCAGCCCAGATCCAGGTATTTATGAAATAATAACGATGTGGGGGAGAATGCGAAGAAACAGTGAAGAGAGCAATAGAAATAAATAAAACCAAATTATTTTCCTCCTAGCCTTAAAGGGCCATAGTAAGGAGCTTCATCCCCAGGCTAGTGGGATTCCCAAGAGCTCCAGCTGTTTTAGGGTCATAAACATAATATAAACATAATGGGCACATGCCTGTCACTGCACTTGGGGTAGAGACAGGAAGATTAGAAGGTCAATGTCAGGCTACATAGAGTTCTAGGCCAGCCTGGACTACATGAAACCCTCTCAAAAACTAACAGAACAATCTTGCCTCAAAATCTTCCATTCTCCACCCAGACTGAAACCAGAGCTGGCCTCTGGGTCCTGGGCTCACCTGCCCTTTCTTCTCTTCCCGTAGCTCCAGGCCAGCTGCCCTCACTGTGCTCCGTTCCCAGGTCTCCCGGTATGGAAACTAGCCAGGCTGGCTTCTCTCCTCAACTTCCCCCAGGTTTTCACAGGCCTGTCTTCTCCTCCTGTCTGTCTTCGCTGGGGCATCTGCTCAGTCCACACTCAGACCTCACCACACTCCCCAGCTCTCTGCTCGGCTTTGCAGCATGAATCTCTACCCCACACGGCTATCATAATTTCTATTATTGGGGGTAATTTTTTGCTTCTGGATTTAGGTCTCAGGTAGCCAAGACTGGCATTGAAGTCCTGATCCTACTGATACCGTCTCTGAGCCACCACACCTGACTCCTAAGTTCCCCAAAGTCTAAACTGTTCCCAAACTGTACATTGTGGGTGTTGGATATGTCTTTCTTCAGAGTCCTTATGGATCACCCAAACCATGTTTGCTATACAGCACATATTCTTGTCATATTTAAGAAGGGTTTTCTTTTGGGGGGCATAGTGTGTGGGTACCTTGTAGCCCCAGCACTGGGGAAGTAGAGGCATAGAAAGCTCAAGGCTAGACCTGGATGTATAAGACTCCCATTTATAAAAATAATGACAGATGGTGGTACCTTTCTTTAATCTCAACACTTGGGAGTCAGGGGATCTCTGAGTTCAAGGCCAGCCTGCTCTACAGAGCAAGTTCCAGGACAGCCAGAATTACACAGAGAAATCCTGTGCCGGGCGGTGGTGGCGCACGCCTGTAATCCCAGCACTCGGGAGGCAGAGGCAGGCGGATCTCTGTGAGTTCGAGGCCAGCCTGGT
>NC_022015.1:1548063-1549580 GCF_000317375.1 Microtus ochrogaster | reverse complement strand
GAAAAGAAAAACTCAGTCTGCAGACACCTGTAATCCCATCCCTCAGAAGGCTGAGGCAGGAAGATGAAGAGTTTCATGCTCGCCTTAACTACACAGTAAGGCCATGCCTAGCCTGTAAAACATTAAGATCTGGTCTCCAAAAACAGTCTGGAGTAGCCAGAGGGTGGGAGTGAGGGGTGGGGGGACAAGGTCATAGGTTACATGGGCCTCTGTTTAGCCTCTACCTCAAGCTGCCAAGCAAAGTGAGGGGTTCCACCTACACTCGGACAGCCCCATCCTAAGGTTTCCAGTGGCCTCAAAGGTCTGGGGTCAGTGAACTCTCTGTGCAGGCAGAGGCAGTGAACTCTCCTGGCTCTCTTGTCTTAGTTTATTTGCTGTCTTAGTCCATTGGTAGTAATTTGTAGATCAGAGAATTTTTTGGCATGCAGTTTTAGAGGTTGGGAAGTTCCTGAGCACAGGGCCAACATCTAATTGGCATCTGGTGAGGGCCTTCTTGCTGAACCAACATGGTGGAAGGCATCGTATGACACGGCCTGGGAGGTCACTACAGGGTCCCACTCTCATGAGATTACCTCATCCTAGTTACCTCTCTAAGGCCTACTTCAAACACCTTCATCGTATCAATTGAGGGACTCTGTTTCCAATGTGGAAACCTTTTTTCTTTCTTTTAAAACAGGATCCAGAGCCGGGCGGTGGTGGTGCACGCCTGTAATCCCAGCACTCGGGAGGCAGAGGCAGGCGGATCTCTGTGAGTTCGAGGCCAGCCTGGTCTACCAAGGGAGTTCCAGGACAGGCTCCAAAGCTACAGAGAAACCCTGTCTCAAAAAACCAAAAAATAAATAAATAAATAAATAAATAAATAAATAAATAAATAAATAAATAAAACAGGATCCAACCCAGCAGTGGTGGTGCATGCCTTTAATCCCAGCACTCGGGAGGCAGAGGCAGGTGGATCTCTGTGACTTCGAGGCCAGCCTGGTCTACAAGAGCTAGTTCAAGGACAGGCTCCAAAGATACAGCGAAACCTTGTCTCGAAAAAGCCAAAAAAAGACAGGATCCGACTGCGTAGCCCTGACTGTCCTGGAACTCGATGTGTAGGTCATGAGTACTGGAATTACAGATGTGTCCCACCCATCTGGCTCAACATATAGACCTCTGGGAAATAGAATCAAACCATAGTATCATGTGTGTCAGTCCTTTGGGAACTTCCATGTTGAAAAGCCCACTGGTTGGCTGCAAATGTAGTTTAGTGGTAGAGCTTTTGCCTAGCGTGTCTAAGTTCTGGGTTCAAGCGCCAGTACCAGAGAAATACAGAGACAGAGAAAGAGAGAAACCTGGGTGGCCAGGTGCTAGCCGTGCAGCCTGACAATCCAGATTTGATTCCCAGAACCTAGGAGGGAAGCAGTGAGGAAGATGGGGGGCCAGGGGAGGGGCTAGCACCAAGCTGATGACCTGAGTTCAATGTCCAAAACCCATAGGTGAAGGAGAGTCAGACCCCTGTGTAGATCGTCCTCTAA
>NC_022015.1:1534361-1547555 GCF_000317375.1 Microtus ochrogaster | reverse complement strand
GAAGAAGAAGAAGAAGAAGAAGAAGAAGAAGAAGAAGAAGAAGAAGAAGAAGAAGAAGAAGAAGAAGAAGAAGAAGAAGAAGAAGAAGAAGAAGAAAAGGAACATCTTACCTCAGCAACTTGGAAGGCAAGAACTGACCCCTGAAAGCCCTCGTCTCAACTCTACACAAATAAACCAATGGGAAAACACTAGTTAACCACATGTATCTCTTGATCGCTAACTGTCTAACTGGCGGGTCTTCTCAGTCCCCCTCCAGTGACCGACATAACCTGTTCAAGAGCTTGGTTGGCCCCAGTTAACAAGGGATTAATAAAGGAAGGGACGGTGGATCCAGGCAGGTCTCAGCCGCCACAGCTTACACGGTGACAGTGGAGCCCTGGCCCTACTGTGGTACTCTTTGCCCGGTGCACAGGCCTAGAGCTCCGAGGCAGCAGATGAAAGCTGTCTGCTTTATGGTAACGTCCTTTACTCTGCAGACCTCTGAAACACCAGGCTGCTCCCGAAACACCAGGCTGCTCCCGAAACCCCAGGCTGCTCCCAAAACCCCAGGCTGCTCCCGAAACCCCAGGCTGCTCCCGAAACCCCAGGCTGTTCCCGAAACCCCAGGCTGCTCCTGAAACCCCAGGCTGCTCCCGAAACCCCAGGCTGCTCCCAAAATCCCAGGCTGCTCCTGAAACACCAGGCTGCTCCCGAAACCCCAGGCTGCTCCCGAAATACCAGGCTGCTCCTGAAACCCTAGGCTGCTCCTGAACCCCCAGGCTGCTCCCAAAACCCCAGGCTGCTCCTGAAACACCAGGCTGCTCCTGAAACACCAGGCTGCTCCTGAAACCCACTGGAACCACCTCTTTCATGCGCTTCACTCCTTAACACAAGAGGACCCTGGACACGACATTGCTGGACCAGGATCTTTATACAGTGGATGCAAAAAACTCTCTTGGCAACAGCTGAGTGAACAGTGAATGAATGAACCCCGCAGTCTGCCTCAGCGGCCATCAGACTGGTGCATTATCCCCTGAACTCAACATTTACCAGTTACCTGCCACGCTCCAGGCACTGTTCGCGGTAGTCGGGGATATAAGTAAAAGAAAAAAAACAAACCAAGATTTTGCCGGACACTGCTGCTGAAGAACTCGTAATCAGATTGTACATCATATATGTGTTATTAAGCGGAAATATACATCACAAAGAAAAGCTCAAACTAAGAAAGCAGGCACAGGGGTTAAAAACATTGTACTAAATAGGGTGGTCAGGGGCAGTCTCACCAAAAAAGTCAGATGAGGGCTGCTGGACAGCTCAGGAGGTAAGTTCTCACTATGCAAGCAGAAACCTGAGTTCTAATTCCCAGCAGCTGGGCAAGGGCGGTGATGGCGCACGCCTTTAATCCCAGCACTCAGGAGGCAGAAACAAGCGAATCTCTGTGAGTTCAAGACCAGCCTGGTCTACAGAGAGAGTTCCAGGTCAGCCAAGGCTATACAAAGAAACCATGTCTTGAAAAACAAATAAAAAAACAATAAATAAAACCAGACCTGGTGGGCATATGCCTGCAATCTCAGGTGGAGACAGGAAGATCCAGAATTTTAGATCTTCACAAGCTGTATAACAAGTTCAAGTCCAGCTTAGGCAACATAAGAGCCAATCTTAATACCCACCTACCCCTCCCCACCCCGAAAAAAAAAAGAACCAAATAAACAGATAAGTAGGAAATCAGTTCTTGGAAGTCCTGTACTTAAATCCTTTGAGGTTTGTCATTTATCAGATCTAAAAGCTACTGTGTTCCTAGCCCTAAGGGCCCAGGTCACCTGGCCCATCAGCTCTTTGACATCTCCCCTTTGGCATCCTTCTAGGCCTCCTTAGTGTTTCTTAGGCAGATCAGGCCTGAGAAACTCCAGGTCACTGGTTTGTCATCCTGTGCTCCATGTGGAGGAAGGAGAGAACTGATTCCTGTAAGTTGTGTTACAGGCGGATCTCTGTGAGTTCGAGGCCAGCCTGGTCTACAGAGAGAGTTCCAGAACATCCGAGGCTACACAGAGAAATCTTGTCTCAAAAAAACTGGCAGGCAGTTGATATTCACCCATAGCTGCCAAGCGGGTAAAAGCAACAGATGAGACTGCATCGCCAGGAAGAGAAGACGACACCACACACACCCGAAACCCAGGCAAAAATGTACAACCAAGGGGAAATGAAGTGTGCTGCATGGCGGAAAAGCAGACACTAAATATGAAGCAGTGGGCGGAGCCCCATGGCTGAGGTCCCAGTGCCGGCCCCACATGCACTGAGTGCAATGGTACGCTCCTGCATCCCAGCACGGAGGGCGTGGAGGCAGAAGGATCCAAAGAAACTCAGAGTTTGAGATCATCTGGGGATGAGACCCAATCTTAAGATAAATAAGCAGGGGGCTGGAGAGATGGCTCAGCGGTTAAGAGCAATGGCTCCTCTTTCAGAGAATCCGGGTTCAATTCCCAGCACCCACATGGCAGCTCACAACTGTCTGTAACTCCAGTCCCAGGGAATCTGACACCTTTACACCAACTCACATGAAACAAAGTTAAATAAAATTATTTAAAAAAAAAAGATAAATAAGCAGCCAGGCAATGGTGGCGCATGCCTTCAGCCCCAGTACTAGGGATGCAGGGGCAGATGGATCTCTGTAAACTTGAAGCCAGCCTGTCTACACAGGCAGTCCTAGTCCAATCAGTGAGATCTTATTTCAAAAACAGGTAAACAAGCTGGGTAGCAGTGGCGCACGCCTTTAATCCTCCCGGCACTTGGGAGGCAGAGGCAGGTGGATCTCTGTGAGTTCCAGGCTAGCCTGGTCTATAGTGTGAGTTCCAGGACAGCCAAGGCTGTTACACAGAGAAACCCTGTTTCAAAACAACAATAAAACCCAAATAAAAGACAGAACATTGCTTGCTTGGGGACTACGGAGATGATGGCTCAGTGTGTAAAGTACCTGTGTGCAAAGTGCTTGTGTGCAAGCATGAGAATAGAGTTCAGATCCCCAGGGACCCGTGTAAGAGGCTGGGTGTGGCAGCACAGGCTCAGAACCCCAGGGCTAGGGGAGGGCAGGGAAGGGTAGGGCCTGGGGCTCCTGGCCAGCCAATCTGCCAAAACTGCAAGCTACAGATTCAGTAAGAGATTTTGTCTTTAAATAAATAAGTAAATAAAGTGGAGAAGGACCCTAATATCAGGCTCTTATAATCCCATGCATGAACATTGCCTACACACGCATAAATACACGCAAACACACACATGCACAAATGCTTGCAACATATTATAAAAAGGTAGAGACTATAAAACAGATCGGTTCCTAACATAGAGTTAAGTCCGATATAATTTTAGCAATGCAAAATATGAATTCTTAGGAAACCTATGTTAGAAACAACGTTGTTGGGGCTAGAGACACGGGTCAGCGACCAAGAGCATTTGCTGATCTCGCAGAGAACCCAGGCTCCATTCCTAGCTGCTCACATTCATCTCTAACTCCAGTTCCAGAGGAAACAACGCTTTCTTCTTGCCTCCATAGGCACCGTGCACACACATGGTGTACTTACATACATGCAGGCAAAGCACTCACACGCATAAAATAAAAAACCAGGCAGTGGTGGTGCACAGCTTTACTCCCAGCACTCGGGAGGCAGAGGCAGGCGGATCTCTGTGAGTTCAAAGCCAGCCTGGTCTACAAGAGCTAGTTCCAGGACAGGCTCCAAAGCTGCAGAGAAACCCTGTCTCAAAAAAAAAAAATCTTAAAATAAAAGATACAAAGTTATTGTATTAAGTCTATTAAAAGGATTCCATGCCTTTTTTTTTCACAATTAGAACAACCTGTATTCTCTCTTTTTCTTTTATACTATAAAAATACACGTTTTAATCCCCCCCACGCGTTTAACCCCCCCCCACACACACACCCTAAGGAAAATCCCAACCCATTGAAGTCAGCACCCAAGTTTCCCCAGGGACTCCAATGCGAGGAGGTAAAGAAGGGTCGTGAGCAGCATGCGTGCAAAAGAATGGCCCAGGCACCTGAAACTTAGTGGTGAGTGAGGCATGGAGCGTTCGCATGACTAACTCAGGGGAAAAACCCACCAGGGAAGGATTTCTATTTAAATGCCAAAAATGCAGAAGTACGTTTACTTGAGCCTAACCTGGCTTTAAAAGGAAAAAACTGGGCCTCGGAGTTTTCCTGGGTGGAGCTGAGCCCATCTGTAAGGAAGAGAGTGAAGGCTGGGCTGAAGCAACTTTGCAGAACTCTGCTTGGAGAGGCCAGGCCTGGGTCAGGGGCTCCTTCCCTGAAGGGTTCTAAATTTATAACATTGATTCTTATTGTCTTTCATTTGCAATCTGTTTATCTAGAAACAAGTTCTCAGAGTGGCTGTGTAACCAAAGGAAGCCTTGAACTCTGGATCCTCGGGTACTCATCTCTCCACCATGGACATGTGCCCCCACATCTGGGTTATGTGTTATGGCCATACATCCCTAGCCCAGCAGTGATTTGAGGCCTGCATTGTTTTTTCAGAGTCTTACTATGTAGCCCTGGTTGGCTTGGAATGTCTGTTTGCCTTCACCACCATAGTGCACAGCTATGTTCAGCCTGTATTTCTTCCTTGTAAGATTCATTTTTGATGCCGGGCGATGGTGGTGCACACCTTTAATCCCAGCACTCGGGAGGCAGAGGCAGGTGGATCTCTGTGAGTTCGAGGCCAGCCTGGTCTACAGAGCAAGTTCCAGGACATCCAAGGCTGTTACACAGAAAAACCCTGTCTTGAAAGCAAACAAACGAAAAAGGAGATTTATTTTTATTTTTAACTTTGTGTGTCTGCACTGAGGCCAGAAAAGAGCGTTGAGTTTCCCGGAGCTGAGCTTACAGGCAATTGCAAGCCGCCTGAAACAGGTCCTCTGGAAGAGCAGTAAGTGTGCTTAATGTCTGAGCCGCTTGTTCTGAGCCTAGACCTACAAACTAAACTTACGAACTCCTTGGTAATCAGAAAAACTACTGGACTTCTTTCCAAAAATATTGCACATCTGCCTAAGAAGTTGAAACAGTTCCCAATGTTTCATGAGCCACCCTGGGTCCTGATTATTCTACTTGAGTCAAGCCCCAGGTGAAGGACCCTGGTGTGCTTGAATTAGATACATCTTACAATGGATGGTATTTCCCAAGCCTGTTTACAGGGCGGTAATAAACAAATAGGAATTCACTGAAAAGAAATACTACCTTCAGGCCGGGCGGTGGTGGCACACGCCTTTAATCCCAGCACTCGGGAGGCAGAGGCAGGCGGATCTCTGTGAGTTCGAGACCAGCCTGGTCTACAGAGCTAGTGCCAGGACAGGCTCCAAAGCCACAGAGAAACCCTGTCTCGAAAAACCAAAAAAAAAAAAAAAAAAAAGAAATACTACCTTCAAAGACTAGTTACGTGTGTTCACCAGAGAGGCAGGGTACTCCGACAGAGCTAGGAAAGGCGGTTTCAGGGCCCGAGAGACAATGGGGCTTAAGGGTTTGTTCTGAAATAGACTCCTTAACTCTGGGTGGCCTCAAATTCTCTATGCACCAGAGCCTGGCTTTGATCACTTGTTCTGTTCGCCGAATGCTGTAGCCACTGGATAGTTAACCTGTCTCTAAGTTGTATTTTTGGATAGATTATGACTTAGTTTTCCAGAACTGGGTTGTCAGGGCATGATCAAACAGCAGCCAGCAAAACCCAAGCCATAGGTGCAGCCCTTGGGTCACCGGGGGTGAGCCTGTGGACTGTCCTGCCCGTGAGTGCCCTCTGCTGGGAACGCTCGGTCCGGCTATGGGACTGCGGCTGCGCACACGCACCTCTGGGAGGGCTGCCGAGGAGTGGTGTAATAACCCAGCCTCAGCATCTGCTGGACCGCGCTCCTCAATTCTGTCCTTCGTGCTTTTTCTCTATCCTCTGAGACCCTCTGCATCTCGCTGTGACTTTAGCCACCAAACCTTACTCTAGGCTCCCAAGGCTAGCTCTCAAAGATATATATTCAACGTCATATATTGAAAGACATGTTTCTCCTCTCTGTGACGGACTAGTGTTTCAATTATAATTCCTCGACCGGAAAGGATGCAATCAAGTTAGTGCAAAGAGAAAATAGGGGCCTGGGAAGTGGGAAGAGGGGCAACGCTCAGAGCCTAACTCCTCACAGCGACTATGCAGCCCCGTTCAAAACCTCGTACCCTCGATCTAGCAGGGACAGCGCGCCCTACAGCAGAGCAAAGCCGGTTTTACCTGGTGCTGGAGACTTGGCACCGGGGACGCTCTAGACCCGAGCAGAAAAAAAGCTTGTTAAAAGGTTAATTAGGGGCGGGGCCCTTGCCTAGCAAGCCTGAGGTTCGTTCCCGGGAGCACCTAGACAGACCAGGACGTGAGCCACGTGGTGGCTTTTGTCCCTTCTTCCCAGGACTACCGGCGCCCGCCAGCAGGGGGCGAGACGTTCCTTTTGAACTTGCTCAGCAGGATCTGAGACTAGCCAAAAATAGAAGCTGAGATCAACCAAAAAGCACGAGACGGAGCAAATGTACACAAACTTGATCAGGCCCGTGTAAAGCAGTATTTCCAAATATGGCCGTAGGGAGGGTTAACTCTCGCAGGAATGCCCTAGAAAATGAAGACTTCGAGGGAAAAAAAATGCTGAGTTCCTCATCATACATTAAATAAACTCCTAGGGATTAAACTGGTAAATATTTTAAAGACATATAGGCACTCAATAGCAAAAAGAGTAAAAGTTACATTTGTGGATAAATATCTAAATTCTCAATATAACAAAAAATTACAAGGGAATTCAAAACTATGAACACTGAACAGGACTTCCAAAAGACAGTAGTAATTGCTTGAGAGAAATGTCTCCACCAAAATTCAAGCAAAGACTATCTCAAATGAGTAAAGATCTATACATAAAAATACCAGAGATGGTGGTGGAAGCCTGTAATCTAGCAGTTCTGGGGCAGAGATGGGGTTTGCGTTAAGGTTAGCCTGAGCTACAAAGCAAGACCCTGTCTCAAAAACACTAACAAAATCCAATAAGACAAATGGGTAGAACACACCTATAGTCCCAGCACCTGAGGGGTAGGGACAGGAGGATTAGAAGTTCAAAACTGTCTACCCTTACACCCTCCCTTGTTTTTATTTTATGTGTATTTGTATTGAGCCTGCCTGTGTGTGTATCATATGTGGGCATCGTATGCATGCAGTGCCCACAGAGGGCAGAAGATGGTCTTAGAGCCCCTGAGACAGGAGCTACCAAGTGAGTGCTGGGACTTGAGCCAGGGTCCTAGGGAGGAGCAGCCAATGCTCTCAGCCATTGAACTGGCTCTCCAGCCCCTAACAATTTTCTAAATAGATTCTTGAGCTACATTAGCTGAAACTCTCTCCCATTCTGTGGATTGTGCTCTAGACTTTTTACTCTGACTTGTAAGGAGTCTACATGTTCACTGGTAAAACAACAGACACAAAAAAAAGGATGTGCAGGCCAGTGTCTGTAATCTCAGCATTCAGGAGGTGAGGCAGGAGAATAGCCCAGAGTTCAAGCCAGGGCAGGTTACACAGTGAGTTCCCAGCTAACAAGAGCTATTGAGTGAGACCATCTCAAACAACAGCAAACACATCTATATATAACCAACTGCTAAATATGGAAGGCTAAATAGGAAGGGAAATGTTTATTATCCTTAATAATTAGAAATTTTCACTTCAAAACAATCCTGGAAATTTTGTGGGACAATGATCTTGTACCCTGTAAAGAGTTATCAGTTGTATTGCTTTAATAAAGCACTGACTGGCCAGTAGCCAGGCAGGAAGTATAGGCGGGGTAACCAGAACAGGAGAATTCTGAGAAGAGGAAAGAGTCAGTCTGCAGTTGTCAGAGAGGAAGCCAGACACAGAGGAAGCAAGATGAGAATGCCTCACTGATAAAGGTACCAATCCACATGGCTAACAAAGACAAGAATTATGGGCTAATATAAGTTATTAGAGTTAATAAGAAGCCTGAGCTAATAGGCCAATCAGTTTATAATTGATGTAGACCTCTGTGTGTTTCTTTGGGGCTGAACGACTGCAGGACCAGGCAGGACAGAAATCTCAGTCAACAGTACTTTATATATCTGCAACAGTGGCAAATTTTTTTTGTGTGTATGATGCTAAAACAATCAAACCAGGGCCTTATGTAAGCTAGACAAGTAAGCTATCACTGAGATGTTCCTCTAGCTCTTGCTAGAGGCTAAAAGTCTGCCTTTTTAAATATGTTATTTGTATGGATGCTTTGCCTGCATGTACGTCTGTGCATTATATAAGTGTCTGGGACTCGGGATGTCGGGATGCACCATATAGTGCAGATCGATTGAAAAATGGCACTCCCAAGATCAAGGCCTATGTGGCAGCCAGAAGGTCCAGCCTCTTCTGATGTTCTGAACCTGGAAAGCTGTCTAAAGTCGTATTTGTTGAAAATTACACAGAGTATTTCCTCATATCAAGGTTTTGAATCTAATTTACCTGTCTTAGGAAAGGAGAGCATCACAGGCCTTCACATCGTTAGTCCTTTATTATGTGCCGTTTGCAATACACAATATAACACAAGAGCCTCAGGTGTGCCTGAGGTGTCTTGTGAACAAAGTCGTGGAATGGCTACAATGCCCCTTCAGCAAAACAATCACTGTTTTCCACAAGTCACAAGGACTCTTCAAGGTCAAAGTACTTAAAAAAAAAAAAAGATTGTTCATTCTAATGTCCACCCCACATAGTGATTTGCTAGATTCCTACAGCACAGAGTGGCCAGGGTAGGATATTGGAGTCCCGGGAACTGGAGTTACAGACAGCTACAAACCTCCATGTGGATGCTGGAACTTGAACCCAGGTCCCCTGGAAAAGCAGTCAGTCGTCTTAACGGCTTAGCTTAATTGGAAGGTGGAAGCAAGAAAATCAGGGGTTTAAGATCAGGCTCAGCTACACAGTGGGTTCCCAGCCATCCATCCTGAAATGGGGAGATGCTTGAGAGTCTGGTGCAGGTTTTCAGCAAGGCTAGCAAACAAAACAAAGTGGGAAAAACACACAAACAAAAAATCTGCTACCACGTAGCTGTGCTGGTTAGAGTGGCCTGGGATTGCATGACTGTGGAGCATTTTCTTTGTTTGAAATAGGGTTTCTGGGGCTGGAGAGATGGTTCAGTGGTTAAGAGTGTTGCCTGCTCTTCCAAAGGTCCTGAGTTCAATTCCCAGTAACCACATGGTGGCTCACAACCATCTGTAAAAGAGGTTTCACTAAGTAGCCCTGGCTGGCCTGGAACTCACTATATAGACCAGACCTAGCATTCACAGGGCCCACTGTCTGTGCTAAGAGGAAACCCAGAGCAGCAAAGGAAACTTCCTACTAGAATCCGGTTAGTCAGCGTAGAGGGTTCATTCAGATAAGATGAGGCCTGAGCTAAAAGATGGAGGAACCGAGCAAGAGGTCTACTCCAACCTGAGGGAAGAGTGCTTCAGGCAGAAGGAACAGAAAGTATAATAATATCCCTGAGGCAAGAGTGTGTGACCGGAAGAAAACCCACTGATTCTGCCTGGACTGTGCATAATACTTTGAAAAACAATGATAAATTAATTAAGCTGAGGTGTTAAAGTCAAATATGTTGTATCTGAATTACATAATATAAACAACCTCAGAGGGAGGTGACATTGCAAAAATATCACTTCACCCAATCCTCTTCCAAAGGATAGTCAGCCGGACACAAAGTATTAAGGCTTCACTTTTAATATGCGCAATCCTTTTCTACATAGGAATTAAAATACTCACACAGTTCAGGGAAAGAACAGGTCATTAAAGCAAAAGAAAAAAGTTTTGAGTGAGTTTAATTATTTGTATATATGTTTGTATATGTGCATGTGAGTGTAATGCCCAAAGAGGTCAGAAGAGGGCGTCTTATATCCTGAGCTAGAGTTACAAGCAGTTCTGAGCTGCCCAGCATAAGTGCTAGGAACCAAACTCTGTTCCTCTGTAAGAGCAGTACATGCTACAAAGGGCCAGATAGCCTGTCTCTCCAGTCTCTGGTTTTGTGGATTTAAATGTCACAGGTACTCTACCAATCTTCAAATAAAATCCTTGATCCACTCTGTTCTGAACTCCACACTCAGATCCAAGATCCATCTGTATGCTTGACTTCTGCATAGATACCTAATATACACTCAAATTTGAAAGTCTAAGGGCTAGTGAGATGGCTCAGATTTCAAACCCAACAACCCTAGTCCAATCCCCAGGACCTACATGACAAAATGAGAAAACTGTCTCCAGCAATTTGTCCTCTGACCTCTGCACACATGCCATGATACACATACACCCCTCACTCCTCTCTACTTCCCCCACAAAACAAATAAATACATGGGATGAATTTTAAACATTTGAATGTCTAAATTAACTGACCACTGTTCTCCATTTACTCTTCTTAAACACATACATACACTTTACATGTATGGGAGCCACGTGTAATAAACTTATTTTGGTTTTTTTTTTTTAAACAGGGCTTCTCTGTGTAGTTTTGGCTGTACTAGAACTCACACTATAGACCAGGCTACCCTCAAACTCACAGAGATATGCCTGCCTTTGCCTTCCAAGTGCTACCACTGTCCAGGTAACATGTATATGAGTGGGCCTGGGGCTTCTAACAGTTAATAGCAAATCAACCATTTCTCGTCTTAACTCTTCTCTTTTAAAAGGGGAGGCAGAGGGATTAGGAGTTTAAGGCTGGCTTTGGGCACAGCCTGAGCTACAATGAGACCCTGTCTCAAAACACACACACACACACACACACATGCACACATACATACACACATGCACACACTAAAGGGGACTGACAGGATGGCTCAGTGCGTAATAGTGCTTGCTGCCAAGCCTGACAGCCGGGATTTTCTGTTGTTGTTTTGTTTTTGTTTGTTTGTTTGTTTGTTTTTTGAGACAGGGTTTCTCTGTAGCCTGTCCTGAAACTCGCTCTGTAGACCAAGTTAGCCTCAAACTCACAGAGATCTGCTTGCCTCTGCCTCCTGAAGTACTGGGATTAAAGGTGTGTACCACCACCATCCGGCTTTATAAATCTTTTGTTTGTTTGTTTGTTTGTTTGTTTGTTTGTTTGTTTTAATATATACAGTGTTCTGCCTGTACAACAGAAGAGGGCACCAGATCTCATTACAGATGGTTGTGAGCCACCATGTGGTTGCTGGGAATTGAACTTGGGACCTCTGGAAGAGCAGCCAGTGCGCTTCACCTCTGAGCCATCTCTCCAGCCCCCAGATAACCTGAATTTAACCCAGGACCCACGTTATAGTAAAGAAACTCTACTCTGGAAAGTTGTCCTCTAACCTTATACCTGCCACCTGCTCGATAAGAGTAGAGTGCCTGGGGGCTGGAGAGATGGCTCAGCGGTTAAGAGCCCTGACTGTTCTTCCAGAGGTTCCGAGTTCAACTCCCAGCATGCACATGGTGGCTCACAACTATCTATAATGAGATCTGGTTCCCTCTTCTGGCCAGCAAGCAGACAGACAGAACACTGTATACATAAAAATTAATAAATCTTGCCGAGCGATGGTGGCGCACGCCTTTAATCCCAGCACTCGGGAGGCAGAGGCAGCCAGATCTCTGTGACTTCGAGGCCAGCCTGGTCTACAAGAGCTAGTTCCAGGACAGGCTCCAAAGCTACAGAGAAACCCTGTCTCGAAAAACAAAAAAAAAAAAAAACAAAAAAAAAATTAATAAATCTTAATAAAAATACATTTAAGAGCAGAAACAAAGAAACAAACAAAAATCAATAAAATGACGAGAGTGAAAAGTTTTTACAGCCTGAAAACCCCTCTGCCTACACAATAATCAAAATCAAACCAAATCAAACCAAATTAAAGAAAGCCCAGGTTCAATGGATACTAAAGCACCCAGGTGACCTTCCAGGCCCTCAGAGAGGAGATGCGGAAGGAAACCAGGAAACCACGTGTTTGTTCTCTGGGTTGCTGTTTAAATACCCCCGTGGTTATGGGCATCTCTGGGGGAGGGGTCGCCGTTTGGTGGGCTTTCTCAGAGGTGGAGTCTGGACTGGGAGTCTGGACTGGGGCAACTCCCAGGGGAGGGGGCTTGGGATGGAACTTTCCACCCAAACATTCCAGACTCTTTGGGTATAGGGGTGCCAGGGGCTGGGGTGAAGCCTTGACCCAAGCAGAGAGATGGCTCAGTGGTTAAGAGCACTTGCTGCTCTCGGTTTCAGTTCCCAACCCCATGTCAGGCAGCTAAAATCTCTTTAACTCCAGCTCCTTGGGACCTGATGCCCTCTTCTGGATTCTTCAAGGACCTGAATGCATGAGCTAATGCAAATATGCACACTCACATATACAGATACATTTTATTTATTATTTTTTTCAAGACAGGGTTTTACTGTGTAACTCTGTCCTAGAACTCACTCTGTAGACCAGGCTAGCCTAGAACTCGGAGATTCCCCTGCTTTCTGCCTCTCAAGTGCCGAGATTAAAGGCCTGTGCTACCACCACCTGGCACAATTTATTTAATTTAAAATTAAAAACCAATAAATAACCCAGGCAGTGATGGCTCACACCTTTAATCTCAGCACCTAGGAGGCAGAGGCAGGAAGAGCTCTGTGAGTTTAAGGCCAGCCTGGTCTACAGAGTGAGTTCCAGGACAGCCAAGGCTATACAGAGAAAACATGTCTTGAAAAACAGACAAATAAAAAACAATAAATAAAACCAGACATGGTGGGCATATGCCTACAATCTCAGGTGGAGGCAGGAAGATTCAGAATTTTAGGTCTTCACAAGCTATATAACAAGTTCAAGTCCAGCTTAGGCAACATAAGAGCCTATCTTAATACCCACCTACCCCTCCCCACCCCAAGAAAAAAACAACCAAACAAACAATAAGTAGGAAATCAGTTCTTGGAAGTCCTGTACTTAAATCCTTTGAGGTTTGTCATTTATCAGATCTAAAAGCTACTGTGTTCCTAGCCCTAAGGGCCCAGGTCACCTGGCCCATCAGCTCTTTGACATCTCCCCTTTGGCATCCTTCTAGGCCTCCTTAGTGTTTCTCAGGCAGATCAGGCCTGTCATCCTGTGTTCCATGTGGGGGAAGGGGAAAACTGATTCTTGTAAATTGTCCTCTGACCTCCACAACAACCACAAGGCAGGAGCACTCACAGGCATGTGCATCTCAC
>NC_022015.1:1531961-1534056 GCF_000317375.1 Microtus ochrogaster | reverse complement strand
CTCTTGTAGACCAGGCTGGCCTCGAACTCACAGAGATCTGCCTGCCTCTGCCTCCTGAGTGCTGGGATTAAAGGCGTGCGCCACCACTGCCCAGCGGGTTTGGTTTCTTCTAGATTCTTGAATCCTCTTTCTCCACCACTACTACCCACCCCCTTTTCCCCATCAATGTTCTAAACAATGCCTTTTCAGGGCTCTATCCTGGATATATCTGTCATGTTACAAACCCTTCTCGGGGCTCTATCCTGGATATATCTGTCATGTTACAAACCCTTTTCGGGGCTCTATCCTGGATATATCTGCCATGTTACAAATCCTTCTCAGACCCTCCTACACTCAATAATTCCCTCAATGCCAGTGATCCATATGAAAATTGAACCCCGGGCCTTATATAACTAATTTCTCAAAATTCTTAGTGAACTTAAACTTGACATGGTCAAAACTGAAATTTCTGAGATGGGGGTGTAGCTCACTGGCATTGAGCTTGCCATTTGTGGGTATTTGGGAATACCCACAGCCATGAATTTGATCTGTAGCATCAAGGAAAAGACAAAATTAGGGGCTTGGGAGGTGTAGTTCAGTGGGTAGAGTGCTAGCCTAGTGTGTGCACAGCCCTGGGTTCGATCCCCTGCACTGCAGAAATGGACATGATGGTCCATGCCTGTAATGGAAGTGATGACTTCTGAGGTGAATGTGGATGGTTCATAAGTTCAAGGTTAGGGCTGCGGGGATGGCTCAGTGGTCAGCGGGTACTTCTTGTTCTTCTAGAGGGCTTGAGGTTGGTTCCCAGCACCCACGTCCAGTGGCTCACACTGCCTATATCTCTAGCTCTAGGGGCTCTGATCTCTCTTCCTGATCCTGAAGACAGGTGCATGCATGTGGTATACACACCGAGAGAGACATATACACATAGATGACATTTTAATAAATCTTTTAAAAAGTGAAATTCAAGGTCAAGTACAAACCCAGCCTTAGCTATCTGAGTTCTTGTCTTCAGAAAGAGACACGGGCTGGAGAGCTGGCTTAGCTGTTAAAGGCTAGGCTCACACCCAAAATTACTGAAGCAAGACAGAAACAGAGAGATTAGTAAAACTGAACTTTCTGTTCTCTAACTTAAATTCTCCTCTGGCTTCACTCAGACATGTTGTCCCTAGTCACATAGCAGGAAGACCGACAGGTGCTTCCTCTCCTGGGCAGAAGAGGAAACGTGAACAACTTCCACTCTTACCAGCTGAAGGTGTGGTGCACTGTCCGGAATGTCCGTTTAGTCTGCAAGGGGCCGAAAGTCAGAATACTTTCCTGTTTCCCCGTTAAGGCCCTGAGCTTTTTCTATGGACTACGGGCCCGCTGAACTACGGCAGGATGCCGAGCCTCTCCAGCTGCCCGCCTGGGGCTGACAGGGGTCACCGAGGCCAGCAGAGTCAGCTGTATGGTCAGAAGTGGGTATTGCTTCCCTGCACCGCGAGGCTTGCTACCAACAAGGGTCTGAGTCACGTGTGATGCTCAAGCCAGATGACTGTCCTCTGAAGACACTCCAGGAAAATGCCTGGCTGTCCTTCCTCCTGTGGCTGTCTCGGGCAGACACTGGTTCACAGAACTGTGGTTCTGACAAAGGAAAATTCAAAACTGAGTGTTGGGACAATCGTCCCCAGTGCCACAACTCCTCATGGGTCTGTTGACATGAAGGGATAGCGAGCAAACTGGTTCTTGGAATGGTCGAAGCTTTGGGAACCTTAACGGAAACCACAGGATGGATGAGTAATTTGTACTGAAGGACTGAAAGGGAACCCCTGAGTATGAACTGTGGACAGATCCAGGAGTGCTTCTTTCTGCAGGCGGCAGCCTGGACCCTCAGCGCTGCCAAGAGCCAGCAGCTCACCCCATTGTTGCCAAGAGAAGCAGCTCCCTGGGCCTCCTGAACGCCCCCCTTTGTTTGCAGAAAGGTCTGTCTCCAGGGCAGGGATTCCATGCTACCTATCATGAGATCTGAGGAACCTTTTTGGTTCAAGCGACTGCCACTGGACCAGGACCAGTCGGGGGACATGATCACATAATCACATAGTACTGTTACCATACTGAAGTTTCCAAGAGAGAGACA
>NC_022015.1:1529541-1531621 GCF_000317375.1 Microtus ochrogaster | reverse complement strand
GAGAGAGAAAGAGAGGGAGAGAAAGAGGGACAGAGGGAGGGAGGAAGAGAGAGGGAGGCAGAGAGACAGATAGGCTATTAATACAAGGTCAAATGACTGACCTTCCTGCTTATGGAGTGTTAAAACGTTGCAGACAAGAGCCAAATTATCTTGGGCTATTTTCAGCCCCTTTGAAAGACATTCATTGTCCACCCCATTTCTGACCTCATCTTAAGAATGCATTCTCAGCAAACACTAGCTTCCGCCAATCTGAAAGCCAGGAATGCCTCCAGACAGCGTGAGGCCATGGCAGAAATCTCTCCAATTTGCTGTAACTCTGCACCTCTCTGGTTTTGAGTGTGCATAGGTATTTCACCTTTGTGTACATCTGTGGAGGACAGAGGGCATCAGATCCCTCTGGAGGATCTGCCACTGTCGTAGACCAGACTGGCCTCGAACGCACAGACATCCACCCAACTTCAGCCAGTGTTCTTAACTGCCAAGGATCCTCTCCAGCCCCTCCACCAATGTACTTTAAAGCTGTCTTAATTTAAGGGCTGGGTTTATAAGTCAGTTGGTAGAGTGCTTGCCTAGCATACATGAGGCGCAGTGTTCAATCCTGACTACGACATGAACGAGGAATGTTTTACAGACCTCCAGTTCCATCCATGGGAAACTAGCTTCTGCAAGTTGACCTCTGAGCTCCACATATGCACTGCAGCATGTGCACACACACACAATAAATAAATAATAAATAAATAAAGTGTGTGTGGTTTGAACGCAATTGGTCCCCATAATCTCATAGGGAGTGGCACTATTAGGACGTATGACTTTGTTGGATTTGGGTATGGGGTTGTTGGAGGAAGTGTGTCACTGTGGGGCAGGCTTTGAGGTTTCCTATGCTCAGGATGCTGCCCAGTGTCTCAATGGTGACTTGCAGAGTCTGGTGCTAATGACACGTCTGGGCTCTACAGGAGAGGAGAGATTGACTTCTCACCTAGCACTGGCAATGTGTGGACACTTTGTCAAAGGCTTTGTAAATGTTCCATTTCATTCTTTTTTTTTTTTTAATAGACTAGCATGTCACCTATGCCAAGTTCATGTGCTAAGGCACATGGGGCACCCCTAAGTTCTTTTTCTTCTTAAGTCTCTTTCTGTCTATTGTCCTGTCTTTATTCCCCTAGTCTCTCTCACTCCCCTCCCCACCCTGCTTCCTTTTTGAGATAGGGTCTCTCTCCTCAGAGGCCAGGCTGGCCTCTCACTCACTAGATAGGTGAAGATGACCTTGAGCTTCTGATCCTCCTGCCTCTCAAGTGCTGCTGGGTTTACAAGTGTGTGTCATCACGCCTGACTTCTCTCCTCTCCTCTCCTCTCCTCTCTTCTCCTCTCCTCTCTTCTTCTCTCCTCTTCCCTCCTTTTCTCTCCTCTTCCCTCCTTTTCTCTCCTCCCCTCCCCTCTCCTCTCCTCTCCTCTTCTTCCCCTCCTCTTCTCTCCTCTCCTCTCCTCTTCTTTAGATAAGTTCTCATGCTGGTACTCTGTCACCCAAGCTGGCTTGAACTAGTAGCAGTCCTCCTGCCTTAGCTTCCCAAGTCCTAGGACCACAGTTAGAATCACCATACCTGGACCTTATGCTGACTTTTGGACCTTAGCCTTTCCATTTCTCCCATACCACCTGATGTCTGCTCAGCCTTGCTCTCTGTGTTCCCTTCCTCCTATCAGGAGACCAGCTGCTTTATTGTTTTTAACTATACCTGAGGAAGAGCCCTAAGGTCTTCTGGCAAAGTGATGGAGGTGGGTCTTGTATCTATCTGTTGCTTTCATTGGTTAATTAATAAAGAAAACTGCTTGGCCCATTAGTTTTAGTCTCTTATTGGCTAATTCTCACATCTTGCTTTAACCCATTTCTAATAATGTGTGTAGCACCACGAGGTGGCTTACCAGGGAAGATCTTAACCTGTGTCTGCCTCAGAGAGGAGAATCATGGCGACTGCCCGATTTGGCTTCTTTCTCCCAGCATTCTGTTCTGTTTACTCTGCCTACCTAATTTTCTGTCCTATCAAAGGGCCAAGCAGTTTTCACACCATGCCCTCCTGAAAGGTTG
>NC_022015.1:1524457-1527900 GCF_000317375.1 Microtus ochrogaster | reverse complement strand
ATGGGCCAGAGTCTGTGCTCGAGGAAGGATTCCGTGCAGACCTGGTGCAGAGGAACTGTTGAAAGGTCATAACACGCATGCTGCTGACTCGCGCATGGGTCTGGGCCTCTCTGTGTGAGAATGGGAGCCAAGGCATGTGTGAGCTCTTGGGTGTGTCAGAATGATACACTGACTGCACAAACATTGGGGCAGCTGGGTGCAGCTGGCACCTGCCCCAGCCCAGGTTCACTCCAGTGCCAGCCAGGATCCAAGCCGGCCACTGTTGTTTGAGAAGGAACTTTTCTGCACTGACCATCACTTCCTTCAGTCCTTATGCATCCCCTGACTACTTGAGATTGGATCTCTTCTGGTTTCAGCTCTTACATTAAACCCTGAACCCATCCTGCCCTGAAGTCCTTCCGCCAGGCTCACACCAGCAAAGCTTTGGAGGCACACAAAAGTATGTACTTCTCTAGGGCAGGAGGAAGGGTACCGAGCTCCTAATTCAGCCCTGCCCTCCATCACCAGCTCCCTGGGCCTGTCTGCTGAGCCACTCAGCATTCAGGGATTCAGAGACAGGGCAGGTATGGGGATGGCAGTGCACAGAGACCTAGGCACAGAGGAGACGGCACCAAGAACACTGAACAAAGGGGATGTGACCTTGGGCTGAACTGGTTTGCTAAGGAGAAAGAAGACAGCAGGGCCAATAACTGAGCAAGAACAACTACCCCAGGTCCTTTCTAGAACTGGGGATCAGAGAGGCCAAAACCAACTGACACCCCTCCCCCCCTCCTCCCTGTGACTTTTTTTAAAAATATTTATTTATTTATTTTATTTATTTATTATGTATACAATATTCTGTCTGTGTGTATGTCTGCACACCAGAAGCGGGCACCAGACCTTATTACAGATGGTTTGTGAGCCACCATGTGGTTGCCGGGAATTGAACTCAGGACCTTTGGAAGAGCAGGCGATGCTCTTAACCACTGAGCCCTCTCTCCAGCCCCCTGTGACTTTTTTTTAGAAACAAAATCTTTCTATTATGTAGCTCTGGCTGTCCTCAAACTCACCAGACTGGCCTTGAACTCCCAGAGATCCACCTGACTCTCTGCCTCCAGAGTGCTAGAATTAAAGGCATTGCACCATTAGCTGGGCAGTGGCAGCTCACGCCTTTAATCCCAGCATTCGGGAGGCAGAGGCAGAGGACCCCAGAGGATCTCTGGGAGTTTGAGCCCAGCCTGGTCGCCATGGCTAGACAGAGAAACCCTGTCTTGAAAAAGAAACAAATGACATCAACAACAAAATGGTGTAGACCACCCTGTCAAGGCCCTGGGACTTTCGATTGCTGTGGCCTGGGGCTTCCTACGTATCCTTCTTTCCGTTGCTCACTTGTTACTATTTCCTACTCTTGCCTGAACGAAAACAAGAACTTTCTACTTCTCGGCAGCTGGTTTATTACAGAACTGAAACCCAGAAATAGAAAGCATGAGCCCGGCAGGCGAGGGAAACTGTCCTAGGATTGTGCTGGCTTTGCGCCAAGCCGGAATGCCTGCACGTCTGTCACCCCTAATGTCCCAAGGGGCTTCATTTCCTGTCTCTCGCTCACCTGACACTCATACCTAAAAAGCACATCTACTTGGCAAGGCCCTTCCTCATCTTTCAAGACCGAGAAGAAATGTCAGCCACACTCACCTTTGTAGCTCGTGGATTAATTAAGCATCATTCAGTTATTACTCTTTATTCTGACATTAACAATAGGTACTGTTGAGTTGGAAGTGTAGCCCCCAGCCCCCAGGCCTGAGAGCTGTATTGGTCTGGACTCAAAATCCCAGCATGCAAGGTCCTGACCACGCCCACAGGGTATTTATGTGAGCTTCCAAAGGAGAATCTCATGGTCCCTTTTCCTTCCTCCTGGTGATTGCGGTTGCGGCCTCCTGGTTCCCCCTCGGGGCCACCCGAGAGTGCAGGAATCCCATTAAACCTGGATATTTTTTTAATTTGACTTGTTTTGATTTGGCTTGATTGGAAATTTGCGTCAGCAGAGAGCTCTCATTAGGAAAATTTCCTCACAGGTACTAACCAATGTGTGCACTCTATTGTGCTGTGGAATGTTATTTTAACTGGGCAAATATGTGTTTCATTTGTTTCTGCTGCATTTGTTCAGTTATGAAAAGATGGGTTGCTGTTTCCCCTTGCTGCCTAAGGCATCTGATTGGTCTAACAAAAAGCTGAAAATCAGTCAATAACTAGGCAGGAGAGGGATAGGCGTGACTGGCAGGCGGAGAGACTAAATAGAAGAAATCTAGACCGAAGAGAAGGAACATGATGGGGGCCAGAAGCTAGGCAGCTTCCAGTCAGGTCAGTCAAGAGAAGCAGGGGAAATAAGGTGTACAGAAGGAAAGAAAGGTAAAAAGCCCCTAGGCAAAACATCGAGGAAGAGAAACGGGTTAAGTTATAAGAGGTTGTGAGAAACAAGCCTAAATTCACAATGAATGAGAAATCTCCCTGCAATGACTTGGGAGCTGGTTGGTGGCCCAGATGAAAAACCTGGTACATAACTGTGCACAAAGAGGAAGTGGAGGAATCATCTTGCTTGCATTATTTTTATCTTGGAGAGTTTTGGCGAGTGGGCTTCATGTATCCTAGGCTAGCCTTGAATCCATTCCCCTGACAATCTCCAGGAATTGGAATTAGGTGCTCAACAACATATGTCATTTTGCTTACTGATTTTTTCACTTGGTTATATAATGTATAACAGGAACCCTCCCCTTAGTAGGCCCTCAGACCTTAGCATAACTGACTCCACAATGGAAGTACCATTCAGGCTGTAAAACTCAGCATGTAGACAGCACCACCTGCCAAAACTAAAACAAAGACCTAATCCATCAAAGCAAAGAGCTCTGGGAAAGTCTCTACATGTACTAACCTTGCTTTTTGGCTTCTGTAGTTCCGCTTCTGACTAACTGTTCTTGTTAACTCAAGTATGTAAACCCAGGACATGGTTTTGTGCTTCAAAGCTCATCCTGAGAAAGACTCATTGCAACAATGGAATCCTGAACACCCAGTGCTAGCCTGCGGCCAGTTAATAAAGACTTCTCTATTGGCTTAAACCCATGTCTGAGCTGTTTTCTCTAGTGAACACCCTACAACAGCATGTTTTTTCCTAAGTCTTAAAAACTCTTTTAAGGGTGGGGTTGGAGAGAAGGCTCAGCAGTTAAGAGCACATACTGATCTTTGTAGAAGACTTGAGTTTATTTCCCAGCCCCCATGGAGGACATTTCAAGTGCAGATACCCACGTGAAGACATACACATACACATGCAATTAAAAATAATATGGAGTTGGGTGTGGTAGCATGTCTTTAATCCCAGCACTTGGGAGACAGAGGCAGTGAATCTCTGAGTTTGAGACCAGCTTGGTCTACACAGAGAAACCCTGTCTTAAAAATAAACAGACAACAGAGCC
>NC_022015.1:1523499-1524062 GCF_000317375.1 Microtus ochrogaster | reverse complement strand
GGTGGTGGCGCATGCCTTTAATCCCAGCACTCAGGAGGCAGAGCCAGAAGAATCTGTATGAGATTGAAGTCAGCCTGATCTACAGAGGGAATTTCAGGACAGCTAGGGCTACACAGTGAAGCCCTCTCTAAACAAAACAAAAAAGAAGTAAACCAACAAATAAATCTTGCTGGGCATGGAACCACACATCTTTCATTCCAGCACTCCAGAGGCAGTAGCAGACAGATCTCTGTGAGTTCAAGGTCAGTCTGGTCTACACAATGAGCTCTAGCCAGACAGGGATACCTAGGAAAGGCAGTCTCAAAAATAAATGAATAAGCCTAGCAGTAATGGCACACACCTTTAATCCCAGCGCTTGGAAGGCAGAGCAGGTAGATCTCTGAGCTCTAGGCCAACCTGGTCTACAAAGTGAGTTCTAGAATAGCCAAGGCTGTTACACAGAGAAACCCTGTCTCAAAAAGGCAAGATTAGATAGATAGATAGATAGATAGATAGATAGATAGATAGATAGATAGATAGATGATAAACATGTGGATGATAGATAGATGATAGATAGATAGATA
>NC_022015.1:1521486-1522449 GCF_000317375.1 Microtus ochrogaster | reverse complement strand
AAAAAAAAACCCAACTCATTTAATGGTGTTGTAAATCTGGCCAAGAACCCATAGTCTGGAAGCTCATAGGTTCTGAGGGAGAATCTGCTACAATTGCTAAGTGGGTGTATTGTAAAACTGCCTTTTAGATACGTATCTGTACACCCACAGACTGGTACAGCTCCCAGTCCTCACCAAAGAGCCACACTGTGCAGTGGACAGTACACACAGAGAGACTTATAACTGTCAGAGCACTTGGTATGTAGCGGTGCTCAGCCAAGGATGAGACATCCATGTCACACACTCTGCAAGCTCTGGGAATGTCAGGGAAGTGGAGGCAGAAACATCTCGAGAGCTAGAGGCCAAGGAGGGCTGAGATGAAACAGTGTCTTCTGACTATGACAGGGCCATAGGACTTAGGAAATCACAGCGGCTTCAGTTGCCTTCACAAAACCAAGCCAGACAACATTCTAGCATGGGTGGGAAAAGGGTACATGAGGCCCCACTACTGGCTGAAGATCTTTTGTTTTGTTTTTTTCAGACAAAATTTCTCTGTGCAGCCCTGGCTGTTCTGGAACTTGCTCAGAGATCCACTTGCCTGTGTTTCACCAGTGCTGGGATTAAAGGCATGCGCCACATGCCTGTCTTGAAACTGACACTATTGATAGAAAGAGTCGGTTGTCTTCAGGAGTGCAGCCACTGCTATATTGGTATGCTGCATCGGATGGCCCCACAGCCATGCACATATGGACAGCACTAATTGGATTTAATGACTAAAAAAAGAGAAACAAAGAAGACATGAAGTTGGAGGAGAACATGAGGGGGGGTTATGGTGGAAGATACAAAATAATCCCACACTAGTTCAGAATTACGTATAACAAAGGGTTATTTATTTAGGGGAAACTTACAGATCACAATTCTAGATCACAGTCCTCTGCACAAACAGGAACAGGAACAGAGTCTAGCAGCCAGAAATGAGAGACA
>NC_022015.1:1518108-1519756 GCF_000317375.1 Microtus ochrogaster | reverse complement strand
AAAAAATCTCTGCTGGGTCTATACCTGCTAATTGACAAAGTCTCAATTTTCCTTTTATAATTAATTAAGAGACTTTTTCCACATAAGTTTTTAATTTTGTACTTGTTTTATGTGGTAAAAAGATCCATTCTAAGACAATGTCTTTCCTCTGCATTAAAATTCCTGTAGGGGAAATTCTGGAAGGCAATATGACTAGAATACAATTAAGATTTTGATTCATTCTATCTACATGTGCCTCCTATAATTTTTCTTCAAAGACTATCAAGTCTTTTTCCTCTTCAGCTCTTAATTCTCTGGCACTATTTAAGTCTTTGTCATCATCTAAGGTTTTGTTTAAGTAAACTATTAGGTCAGGTGTTATCCCAACAGCTGCTCATAGACTGGAAATATCTCCTAGTAATCTTTGAAAGTCATTAAGAGTCCACAATCAGTCTCTCTTAATTTGTGCCTTTTGTGTTCTAATTTTCTGTAAACCTATTTTGTAACCTAGGCAACTGACAGAATCTCCTCTGTGTACTTTTTCAGGAGCAATTTGTAATCCTCATTTAGGCAAAACTTCTTTCTTTCCTTTTTTGGGGGGGTTTTTGGAGACAGGCTTTCTCTGTGGCTTTGGAGCCTGTCCTGGAACTAGCTCTTGTAGACCAGGCTGGCCTCAAACTCAGAGAGATCTGACTGCCTCTGCCTCCTGAGTGCTGGGATTAAAGGCGTGCACCACCACTGCCTGGCTGGCAAA
This sequence comes from Microtus ochrogaster, assembly GCF_000317375.1. Classification (NCBI taxonomy): domain Eukaryota; kingdom Metazoa; phylum Chordata; class Mammalia; order Rodentia; family Cricetidae; genus Microtus; species Microtus ochrogaster. The sequence continues at coordinate 1,519,023 of NC_022015.1, read as the reverse complement.
ACTTTTTTTACTTCTTCAAACATTCTTTCTAAAGTATCTGCATTTGAGACAAATAACAAAATGTTGTTCATGTAATGGTAAATTATAGACTTAGGAAATTGCTTGCGTATTATTTCCAATGGCTTCTGTACAAAGTATTGGCACAGGGTGAGGCTATTGAGCATTATCTGTGGGAGGACAGTCCACCGGTACCTCCTAGTAGGCTGAGAATTATTATAAGTAGGCACTGTGAAAGCAAATTTTCTCTATCCTTTTCTTGTAAAGGTATAGTGAACAAACAATCTGTTAAATCAATAACTATGAGAGGCCATCCCTTTGGTAACAGAAAAGGCAGAGGAATTACAGATTGTAGAGGGCCCATAGGTTAAATTATCTTGTTGACAGCTCTTAGATCTGTCATCATTCTCCATTTTCCAGATTTCCTTTCTAACAACAAATGCAGGAGAATTCCAAGGGCTGGTTGATTCTTCAATATATCAAGCATTGAGTTGCTCTTGAACCAGCTGTTCTAAAGCCTGCAGTTTGCCTTCCATTAAAGGCCATTATTTAGCCCATACCAGTTTCTCAGTTAACCATTTTAAAGGCAAGGCTGTTAGTACCTCTGAAGGATTGCTAGTTGCTTTGTGTTCTTGTACAGCCTGAACGGCTGGTGACCTTTGTTTATAATATCTTATAATACCCTTCCCAGAAACATGAGTTTTTGGGACTGCAGGAATGTTAACCTGGGTATTCCATTGCTGTAATAGGTCATGACCCCATAAATTCACTGCAATATTAGCTACCTTTGGCATCAGCTTTTCTTTCTGTTTTTTTTCCTGGGGCGATGGTGGCGCACGCCTTTAATCCCAGCACTCGGGAGGCAGAGGCAGGCAGATCTCTGTGAGTTCGAGACCAGCCTGGTCTACAGAGCTAGTT
>NC_022015.1:1511869-1517665 GCF_000317375.1 Microtus ochrogaster | reverse complement strand
TATTTCCTATTGGAGTATTTGATTCATCCTCCAGGTCTATTCCATCATCAGAACAGTATGATTTTTTACAGTAGGCATTGGATTGTTTAATTTTCCTGGTAAGACATGTTCTCCACAGTGACTGGGAATGACTGGGCCTTGTTTGACATGGGGGCCTGAGAGAGGCCCCCCAAGGAGTTTCCTGGTGGCACCAGGTTGCATTGTCTGTCTCTTTTTGACCTACATTCATTAGTCCAATGTTGGCCTTTGCCCCACCTCCTACATATACCAGAAGGCTGAGTCCTCCTATTCCTGCCATTCCTAGAGGAGACATTATTCCTAGGAATCCCTTGTCTAAAGTCCCTTCTTAGATGTCCTATTCTACCACAATTAAAACATTTGGCATTTTGGTGTCTCCTCATGCCATTGGAAATCACTTCTCCTGCCCAAGCTTCAGTACTATAGTCAAATGTTTCAACATTCATGTAAGATCCATTCATCTATGGGTGCTGATATGACCTTTAAAGGCCCAAGGATCTTCTTATATTCTAAGTTGGAATTCTCAAAAGCCAAGGATTCAATTAGTACATGTCTAATTTCAGGGTCCTTTACTCCTGATTGTACAGTCCTAGTTAATCTTTGTAAGAAGTCAGTAAAGGGTTCTCTCTGGCCCTGTTTAACCCTAATATATGATTCAGTCCCCTTTCCTAGTTCCTGAATCCTGCCTCAAGCATTTAAAGCTGCTGTGCTACATAGGGACAAGGTGCATTTGTCATAGCGAGCCTGTTCCTGAGGATCAGAGTAATGACCCTCGCCAAGAATTTGATCTTGGGAAGTCTCAAATCCTTTTGCTTTCCTCTGTTGCTCTAAAATTTTTGCCTCTTCTCTCCAACAACACTTTCAAAGCAGCTGAGGTCCATTTTCTAGGACCACTGAGATTAATTGGAGCCAATTGTGTGGAGGAGCCTTAGTGCTTGAAGCCCATATTTTCACCATTTCCCTGACACCATAGGATATCAAATAACGATGACTTTATGCCAAAGGAGCTGGCCAGGGCCAGGGATGTTTTGAGTCATTGGCTAATAAGATCCCATAGACCCTACCCCCAAATATTATATTACCATTGCTCTTGGTTACCCTCCGGAACTTGATAGTAAGATCCTATTGCAGAAGACAGAACATACTTGAATCACGGAATGTAGAGAAGTCAAACCGGGACTAACCGGGAAGCTTCATCCCTGCTGGTTAGCTGTCACAGTACTAACCTGGAAGCCTCATCCCTGCTGGTTAGCTGTCACAGTACTAACCTGGAAGCCTCATCCCTGCTGGTTAGCTGTCACAGTACTAACCTGGAAGCCTCATCCCTGCTAGTTAGCTGTCACAGTAGTAACCGGGAAGCTTCATCCCTACTGGTTAGCTATCAGTGCTGAAAGGTGCCATGCACACTACCAGAATAGAAAAGGAAGCATTAGTCTTACCAAGTTGTGAACATTGTGAGTTTCACTAATAGTTTCCTGAGGCTGGAGAGAAGGCTCAGTGATTAAGAGCACTGAGTGCTCTTTCAGAGGACCTGGGCTCAATTCTCAGCACCCACATGGCAGCTCACAACTGTTTGTAACTCCAAGATCTGACATTCTCACACAGACATATGCAAAACAGCAATGCACATAAAATAAAAATAAATCAATTATATTTTTAAGAATATTGCTTGGCAGGCTGGAGAGATGGCTCAGCGGTTAAGAGCATTGCCTGCTCTTCCAAAGGTCCTGAGTTCAATTCCCAGCAACCACATGATGGCTCACAACCATCTGTAATGAGGTCTGGTGCCCTCTTCTGACCTGCAGACATACACATAGACAGAATATGTCTTAAAGGTGGGGGGGAGCATGGCCGGGCAGTGGTGGCGCACACCTTTAATCCCAGCACTCGGAGGCAGAGGCAGGCGGATCTCTCTGAGTTTGAGAATAGCCTGGTCTACAGAACAAGTTCCAGGCCAGGCTCCAAAGCTAGAGAAACCCTGTCTCAAAAAACAAAACCACCGCCCCCCCAAAAAAAGGAGTTAAATATGATTAAAATGCATTGTGTGGAATTCTCATGGAGAATTTAAAAAGTAACTCCTTAAACAGATTATGTAGTGTATCCAGAAAAATTTTCAACTACTCCATTGAGAAGGAGCGGAGGCAGCGGAACCGTGCAGCGCCTTTTCCAGGCAGCTTTGTTTCATTTGTTTTGTGTAGCCCTGGCTGTCCTGGAACTTGCTCTGTAGACCAGGCTGGCCTTGAACTCACAGAGAGCAGCCTGCCTCTGCCTCCTGAGCGCTGGGAGGAAAGGTGGGCGCCACCACCGCTGGTTTACAGCATTGTGTGCACGCAGCATTACCTCCACGAGCGTCATCCTCAGTCCCTGTGGTGGATCCTCCGGTTGATGAGACTCAGTTCCAGCTTCAGAGAAACCTTTGGGTTGGAATTCCTCTCTGAGTTCCTGCATTCCACAGAACACTTCCAAGATTGTTTTCCATAGGAATCCCTGATCACAGGGTTTGCTCTAAATTATTCTGAGTGGCCGGGAGGTGGTGGCGCACGCCTTTAATCCCAGCACTCGGGAGGCAGAGGCAGGCGGATCTCTGAGTTCGAGGCCCGCCTGGTCTACAAGAGCTAGTTCCAGGACAAGAACCAAAAGCTACGGAGAAACCCTGTCTCGAAAATCAAACAAAAAAAAAAAATTCTGAGTTGTCAACCCAACATTTTAGGTCTGAATCCTGAATCCTGACACTACAGCTGTGTGACTTTTGTTGTAGCACGAATTCTAATTGGTATTAAGTAAATTCTAATTGGTATTAAGTAAAAACCCAGGGTCAGATACCAGGGGATGAAAGCTGAGCGATCAGAGAAGCAGTGCAGCCAGCCACTAGAGACCTTTTACCTCTACTGAATCCTCAGACTGAAGGGCCGATCCTGTCTCTACCAATCCTCAGACTGCATGCTCAGACTGATTCCATCCTCAGACTGGCGGCTTCAGACTGCTGCCTCAGACTGCACCTCAGACTGCAATTGTCTCTACCAAACCTCAGACTGCATGTGCAGACCGCAAAGCTCGTTTCCTCCCGCTTTATATTCCTCTCTCCGTCCAGCAGCATCAGCCCCGTCCCCAAAACCTCCCTAGTGCTAGGGTTAAAGGCACAATGTAATCCCAACTACTGGGATCACCTTTGTGTGAGCTCTGTTTCTCTTTTAGACAGATTCAATCTTGTGTAGCCCAGAATACCCTTGAACTAACAGATATTCCTCTGCCTCTGTCTCCGGAGTCCTAGGATTCACGCTGTGAGCCATCATTCCCCGGCCTCCAGTGGTTTAGCTCTGCACTCTGATCTTCAGTCAAGCTTTATTTGTTAAAACACGAACAAAATATCACTATAATTTGTCAATGAGTTCTAAAAAGGATGAAGCATGCTTGTCAAACACCTTGTGGTAGGTGCTAAGACCATCAAAATAGATTGCCCCTAGCCCATGGCCTCCTGCCTTCTCCTTCCTTAGCTACATGCTTCTTGAAAATGATGCGGGCCTATCCCTATCCCATTATCTTCTCTTAGACCCAGCCCGCTGCCAGCAGTGTTGGCTCATCAAAGATCTAAATGAACTTTAGATTTTGGGTCATTTCTTTTCTTTTTTTTTCGAGACAGGGTTTCTCTGTAGTTTTAGAGCCTGTCCTGGAACTCCCTTTGTAGACCAGGCTGGTCTCGAACTCACAGAGATCCTCCTGCCTCTGCCTCCCGAGTGCTGGGATTAAAGGCGTGTGCCACCACCGCCCGGCCTTGGGTCATTTCTGAATCCTCTTTGTTTTAACAATTTCGCCTTCCAACTTTTATTGTCTGCAACACTAAATGGCTCCTGATTTTCCTAATTCTTCATTTTCACATTCACACACCCAGAGAAAGCACAATACTTTGCAATAAGGTCAGAGCTGGAATTCTCTATTCTTACTTAGTTCCTATTCCTGTTTGAATCTCTGTAGTTTTGTTTTTACTCTTTGGGGTCCTGCCACTCAGCTCCCAAATAGAGTCTCATTCTTACTTATGAACACTCAAGCTTAGCTTGGCCTGTTTCTAGCCAGCTTTTCTTAAGTTATTCCATCTACCTTTTGCCTCTGGGCTTTTAGCTTTTATTCTATATACCTTTCTTCTTACTCCATGTCTAGTTTTTTGGCTGGGTGGCTGACCCCTAGCATCCTCCTCTCCTCCTTTTCTCTCCTCCCTCTCCTCTTCTTAGCCTAGATTTCTCCTCCTATTTATTCTCTCTGCCTGGCAGCCCCACCTATCCCTCTCTCCTGCCTAGTTACTGGCCGGTCAGTTCTTTGTTGGACCAATCAGATGTTTTAGGCAGGCAAAGTTACACAGCTTTAGAGTTAAACAAATGTAACATAAAAGAATACAACACATCTTTGCATCATTAATACTCCACAGCATAAACAAATGTAACATCTCTTAAACTAATATTCCACAACAAATCTCCATATATTTAATTTTTTATTTATGTGTGTGTGTCTTTGTCTGCTTGTCTGCATATGCACCATATGTGCATAGGAGCCCGAAGAGGCCAACAGATCCCCTGGAGCAAAAATTAACAGGAGGCCATCAGCTGCCCAATGCTGAGTCCTCTTAACTGATAAGCCATCTCTCCAGACTAAACTTTTGCCTTCACAGAGGTGACCCCCTCCTGGAAATCATCCAAATTTATTGTACCTTGAACCCATTTCATGCCATAAGGATGTCAGCACTCAAAACAAATACATGCTCTTCAAAATATTTATTAGCTAAAAAAAAATATTTATTAGCTGTACAAAACTAAACAATATGAGTTCTGTTTCTTCAAGGTATTTTTCTTGAAAGGCTGGAATGGCTGAGGTTTCCCAGACTCTTAGCTTAATGAAGTTTTGACAGAACATGTCATCTTCTCCTGGTAAATCTTCCTAGAGCATACACAGATATCTCTCTTTACTCCACAGACATTTGAGCTGCACTGAAAATTAGGGACATCTGCCACAAAGAAAAAGAAGTTCAAAGATGTTCAGATGAGTGCGTCTCAAAAGTTTCTGAATGCTAATATTGGGAGAGGAACAGTTTCAATACCTTATTCTTCCACTTTTATAAAAATAGACTGTTTCAGAGAAACTTCTAACAACCAGATTTGAGGGGGAAAGACCCACATTCTGCAAATCAGTTTCTATGATGCTATTCTCATGCTTCGCTTAAGAGTTTCACAATATCCAGCCAGGCGGTGGTGGCGCACACCTTTAATTCTAACACTCGGGAGGCGGAGGCAGGCGCATCTCTGTGAGTTTGAGGCCAGCCAGGGCTACCTCAGAGCAAGTTCCAGGACACCCAGGACTGTGTGACAGAGAAATCGTGCCTCAATAAATAAATACAAACAAACAAATAAATACTTTCACAATATCCAAAACCCTTCCAAACCCAATCCTTTTCATGCATCTTCCTCTTCATAAACTGCAAATAATAGTTCAGAAATCGCTTTTGAAGTCCAAAAATGGACCAGGGAGATGCTTAAAAGATTAAGAACACATTCTGGGGATTAGAGAGATGGCTCAGCAGTTAAGAGCACTGGTTGCTTTTCCAAAGGACCTGGGTTCAATTCCCAGCACCCACATGGCAGTAATCCACTGTCCTTAACTCCAGTTCCAAGAGGATCTGACATCCTCACACAGGCATACATCCAAGGCAAAAACCCAATGTACATAAACAAACAAACAAACAAACCTCAAAACAAAACACATCTTGTTCTTGTGGAGTTCAGCTCCCAACAG
>NC_022015.1:1482934-1509034 GCF_000317375.1 Microtus ochrogaster | reverse complement strand
AAAAAAAAAAAAAAAAAAAGATTTCCCTTTGTGCAGCAAATATTAGATTGTTTAATACTTAAGCTAACACTGTTCAAAGAATGTGAAATATTACCAAAAATCTTAATGAAAAACTCAAATATTTCTTTAAAGCTAGTGCACTAGAAAAATGTACCTTGGAAACTGAAAAACAACCAAAAAAGATACCAAATATTCACTTTTCTTTGCTCTGAGACAGTCTCTGTGTAGTCCTGGCTGGCATAGAAGTCACTATATAGACCAGGCTGGTGTCAAACTCACAAAGACCCACCTGCCTCTGCCTGTTTTGGGTTTAAAGGAGTTGGGACACTATGCCTGGCCTATCCATTTTTTAGACCTTTCTTCTGTTGAGACAAAGTCTTGCTAAATAAATAGCCAGTCTGCCTCGCAACTTGTAGCAATCCTATTGCTCCAGCCTTCAAGGGCTGCTGTTCCAGGCTGAGCCATCTCTGCTTCCTCCGTCTTCCCAGGCCATCCACCTCTCACAGCTGTTTGCACATTAGCATGGAGCTCACTGTGCTACCCAAGCAGGCCTTGAACTAAAGGCAGTCTTCCCCCGTTACCCTCCTGAGAGGAACTCACGCCTAAACTACCACATCCAGCTCTGAATTTAGTTTAGGATGCCATAAGGCCAGGCACAATAACAAATACTGCTAACTCAGCACTGAGGCTAAGAAGAGTCCTGAGTTTAAGGACAGTCTGAATGACAAAACAAAGCCCTGTCTAAAAGAATCAAAACCAAACAAATTACATCATTAGGGATAGGGAGGTGGCTCGGCGAGTCAGCGGAAGAACCTGCACATCACACGCATTCACCTCAACACTCTCACACAAAATAAGGTTTTGGTTTTTTCCCCCAAGCAAGGTATCTCTGTACAGTCCTGGCTGTCCTGGATCTTACTCTGTAGACCAGACTAGCCTTGAGCTCAGAGATCCACCTGCCTCTGACTCCCAAATGCTGGGATTAAAGGTGTGCACCACCACTGCCCAGCCACATTAAGTATTTGTAAAAATATCAAGAACAGCTGGAGAGATGGTTGAGCAGTTAAGAGCATTTACTGCACTTGCACAGGACCATGTTCCATTTCCAGCACCAGCATTAGGTAGCTTACAATCACCTGTTGGATCTGACGCCCTCTTCTGATCTGGTATACATACACACAGACAAAACATGCACACAAATAAAATCTTTAAAATAAATGGCATTGGGTGTTTAGGAGTGATTAGCAAGGAAAAGGTGGCCCTGGGTTGTCTTGCGTGCAAACACACACACAAGCCAGCCTCTTAAAACTATAAGCTTTCCTCAGTCTAGTTAAAAAGCTATGAATTATATGTATTTTATCTACTTAACCTTTCTAAATTATACCTCATTTCTAGTGTCACATGCAAAGATATACAATATGCTTAAATATATTATTATACTAATAAACACTCAAAACTTTCATGAAATCTCAAGATATAACTATGCACTAAAGCACACCATTAAAGAGTCAGTAAGCTCCACATCCTATCAAATTAAGAATTACGAGTTTTAAGTTCAGCACTGGGATGGAGGTTAGAGGGAGTTAAGTTTCAGGCCACCGTGGGTTACAAGGTGAGAACCTATTTCAAAGAGCCAGCAACTAGGAGCAAAGCATACTCTGTTCTTAGCACTTTATACATTATATCCTATATTTTGCAATGCAGCAGTGAGGGGATATAAAATAGAAAACAGGCACCAGGAAGATTTAGACAAGTAAGGTAAGCACAGAGTGACTTTTAATACACCAGTCAATATTAATAAAACACAAGTCAAACAGACAAGTGCAAATATTTTTCAGACCAATGTTAATAGGAAAACAAAGACATTTTTTTTTCCTTTTGGAGGGCAACATCTAATATTAGCCAAACCTTGTTAGTCAAATAGCTAACCAAATGTAAAATGTATTTTGTGTAAAATTTGGAATAATCAGAAGTCATTCTGGCATTTCAAACAGCTATGTACAGTATTACCAAGATCAGTTTATATACACAAACATTGAAGAGAAGCTGGGCAAAATATTTAAAAATAGGCTAACTATACAACCAAGTACAAGACTTGACATAAGGAAACACGTTTTAAAGAGGACATTATAAGAAAAAAAAATTACAAAACCAGTAACAATTATATTACATTAATACAGCGTTCAAACATGGAGGGACAGGAGCACTTTTTCAGTGCACTAGCTTCAAAGTCCAAAGAACAAAAGGCAAGCTGCTCTTCAGGAAGAGCAGCTCCACATTTCACATAATTGTTCTGAAAGAGAGCCTATTAACAACAATGATTGTTTAATGCTAGTCTTACAGCAAGAGGAAACTAAAATAGCAGCAAATTCACAAGGCAAGGCTTCCACAGAATGACCATTCCATGTACACACAATGCCTAAAGTGCTCCCAGTTGGATATACAAGTATAATTCACAATAGAAAAAAGAAACGTAAGACTGACACAGGTACATCGGAGGCTGAGTAGTAGTACTGAGTCTCTGAGCAGTTCTCTTTTTGAAGGGAGAGGATGTTCGTAGTAAGGGCCTTGAGTCCTTTCTAAGGGTCCCAGCTAGGAAAGATACCTTCCATCACACTGCAATAGTGAATGATACGCAGCACCCAACACAGTGGTTAACGCTGCAAAAGCTGGTGGAACATCCAACAGTGACTGAAATCCTACATGAAACAGACGGGAAGATGAGACAAAAGCCTGACATAGCCAAGTCAGAATATAGCTCTCAACTGTAATTCACATAAGTCCTAAAAGGCATTTCAGGAAAATTACTGCTACCAATAGACAAAGTAAATTGCAAAGCGAATTCTAGCAGTGATTTAACCTAGCTTCCTCTTGTCACAGTTTTTTTTGGAGGGGGCAGTGGGGGGTGTGAGCAGTTCAGTATATAGTAAGGCTGACAGAGCGGTTCATTTTCTTTCCAATAAGTCGAGAAGCTCTATTACTCTGGGTGGTGGACCTAGTGGCCATCCGATCCGTGAAGAGTGCTCGTTCCTCAGCTGCAACTTTGGCTGCCATCTGGGCTTTCTTGAGTTCTCTAAAAAAAATAAAAAAGGAAGCAATACATTTTATTTACCTACTGTATTAATCTTATAAAGAGTCTTATAGGCCAAATACAAACTGAATTGTTGTGCTGGCCAGTTTTATGACAACCTGACATAAGCTAGGGTCAGACAGAAGGGAGCCTCAAGTGAGAAAATGCTTCTACAAGATCAGGCTGTAGGCAAGCCTGTTTCTTAATTAGTGATTGGTGTGGAAGGACCCAGCCTGTTGTGAGTAATGCATCCTTGGGCTAGTGGGGTGGCAGCACACACCCTTAATCCTAGCACTTCAGAGGCAGAAACAAGTGTCTATGTGTGTGTTCAAAGCCAGCCTGGTCGGGGCTGGAGAGATGGCTCAGAGGTTAAGAGCATTGCCTGCTCTTCCAAAGGTCCTGAGTTCAATTCCCAGCAACCACATAGTGGCTCATAATCATCTGTAATGGGGTCTGGTGTCCTCTTCTGGCCTACAGGCATAGACACAGACAGAATATTGTATACATAATAAATAAATAAATGTTTAAAAAAAAAAAAAGCCAGCCTGGTCTACAAAACAATTTCCAGGACAGCCAGGACTGTCAGACAGAGAAACCCTGACTTGAAAAAAATAAACAAAAAAAGCAGACTTAGTAAGCCATGAGAAGCAAACCAGAAAGCAATACTCCTGCCATTTTGAGTTCCTGCTTGGCTTCCCTCAATGAACAATGGATGTAAGTCAAACAAACCCTTTCCTTCCCAAGTTGTTTTGGTCATGGTGCTTCATCATAGTAATAGTAATGCTAACTAGGACAATTGTCATATACTATCAATTATTTTGAGATGCACTTGAGAAACAAAAATATAACAGAGCTTTAGCTTACATACTCAAATTTATAACTTGTGCTTTTAGCATTAAACTATAAAGACAGCAAGAATTTTGGGTCTTAAATAATTTCAAATTACACTTCAATTTATATCAAAGGACAAAATTTAATTTTAGAATCTAAGTATAAAATTCTTATTTAACATAAAACCTCTTCAAGTTAAAAGTCAAAATGATAGCAAATTGAATTAGAAGGTGTTCAAGGTCAGCCTCTTCTATAGTAACTTTGAGGTAAGTTAGGGACATGAGAGTTCCATTTCAAAAAAGAAACATGCTGCCGGGCGATGGTGGCGCACGCCTTTAATCCCAGCGCTCGGGAGGCAGAGACAGGCGGATCTCTGTGAGTTCGAGACCAGCCTGGTCTACAGAGCTAGTTCCAGGACAGGCTCCAAAGCCACAGAGAAACCCTGTCTCGAAAAACAAAAACAAAAAAAAAAGAAACATGCCTACAATCCCAGCACTAAGGGGTGAGGTTGGGGGTATAGAGGGAAGAGGATGAGGAGTTCAAGGCTAACCTTGGCTACATACTGAGTTTGAGACTAGCCTAGACTATAGGACTATATGATGAATTACTACCTCAAAAAATAAAGGGGTATAGCTTAATGCTACAGAATTTGCCTAACATAGGCAAAGACTTGTGTTCAATCCCTAGCCCTGATGTGTAGATGTCATTATATGGTATGACACATCTGGGCTGGTGATAAGGCTCAGTGGTGAGGATACCTGTCACTAGGTCTGACACCCTGAGTTTTGATCACCAGAATCAACATGGTAGAAAGATCAATACATGTCATGTGTTTGACATTCTTGGAGTTTTGATCACCAGAATCCACATGGTAGAAAGATCAATACATGTCATGTGTATACACGTACACAAAATAATGAAATCTAATTAAAAAAAATAAGCATGAGGACCCCCAGCACCCACACAGAAAGCAGGGTAAGACTGAAGATTTAGCTCAGTGGTAGAGCCTCAGCTATGGGGGTGAGAAGCAGTATAAGTGTAATTGCACATGCCCGTAATCTCAGAGCTGTGAGGCAGACAAGAGAATCCTGATTGCCCAGACAGCCTAGAAGTCTATATGAGCTGGCATGCTCCAGGTTCATGAGAAACCCTATTTCAAAAATTAAGTCTTTTATAGTGATGCATGCATGCATTTAATAGCAGAGGCAGAGAGAGGCAGAAGGAGGTAGATCTCTGAGTTGAGGCCAGACCTTACTCTTCATCAAGACAGGAATTCTCTGTGTAGCCCTGGCTGTCCTGGAACTCCCTATTAGACCAGGCTGGCCTCAACTCAATTAAAAAAAAAAAATGTAGCAACATAATTGACATTAATTTCACAGTTTCATCAACAGGCTGAAGAAAATGCTGTAGGAAAACATTAATGTTGGTAAAAGTCTGGGAGAAATATCTTACAGGTTTGATTCAGCTTCTACCATGATTTAGAGCTTTGAGAAAATGACCACTTACACGAAAGCATGAAAACTGAATACAGAATGTCACAAAACCTAGGAAACAAAAGCTCTACCACTGAGCCTTCTCTTTCTTTACATCCCACAGCATTCTCCCCAGGCCTCTGTGCTGGGGATGAATCCAGGACCTTTGTTCACTGGGCTAAGTACTCTTAATACTAAGTATCCACTTTTTTTTTGGGGGGGGGGAGGGTTGAGACAGGGTTTCTCTATGAGATAACTCTGGCTGTTCTGGAACTCACTTTGTAGATCAGGCTGGCCTTGAACTCAAAGATTTGCCTGCCTCTGCCTCCCAAGTGCTAGGATTAAAGTCATGCACTGGCTGGCTAAGTCCCATTTTGCAATCCTTGCTGACTGTGACCTCCCTCTGTAGATTAGCCTGGCCTCTAACTCACAGAGCTCTTCCAGCCTCTGCCCCTGCCTCCCAAGTGCTGGGATTAAAGTGTGCCCCACCACTCACTGATCCTTTACTTTCTGAGACAGGTTCTCACCAACTTGCCCAGGCTGAGGCTCAACACTGTTGAAAAATTTGAACTTGAGATCCTGCTGCCTTTGCCTCCACACAGCTGGGATCACATGTCTATGTCACCACACCCAACTTAGCCTTAATATTTATCATGTGTCTAGTTGTACAGTACACACTTGTGCAAGTGCATACAGAGGCCAGAGGTCAACATCACGTCTTCCTCAATTGACATCCAAAATCTTTAACGTTTGCAACATAAAGCTTTTTAAAAATTATTTATGTGTATGGGTGATTGCTTCATATGCATGTATATCCATGACTCCTGTGTGCGCCAAGGAGACCAGGAGAGGGCAATGGGTCCCCTGGGACTGAAATCACAAACACCTGTGAGTCTCCAATGTGGTGCTGGGAAATTGAACCTCAGTCCTATGGAAGGATAGTCAATACTCTTAATTGCTGAGTCATCTATTTCTCCAGCCCTCTTTCACTGAATCTAGAGTTTGATGGTTCAGCTGGGCTGGTAAGGACCAACCTGTTTCTGCCTCTTCAGTGCTGAGATTACAGACACAAACCTCTACGCCCAGCTTTTTTTATTATTCATTCATTCATTCATTCATTTATTATGTATACAATATTCTGTCTGTATGCCTGAAGAACAGAAGAGGGCGCCAGACCTCTTTTACAGATGGTTGTGAGCCACCATGTGGTTGCTGGGAATTGAACTCAGGACCTTTGGAAGAGCAGGCAATGCTCTTAACCACTGAGCCATCTCTCCAGCCCTACGCCCAGCTTTTTAAGAATGGGTTGGTAATAAACTTTTTACAATCTCAGGTTCTCATGTTTATGTGGGAAAACCTTACCAACTGAGTCACAATGCCCAAACCCCACTTAAAGTACGTAATTGCAAAGTTTGACAAAAACCCTAAAGGATCTCTCAGAATTTGAGAATCAATGAGAATTAAATTTAAAAAATTAAAAAAAAACAATAACAACAAAAAAATCTACTTACTTCTGCAAAAGAGAATTTTTGAATTTCTCAGCATTCAATTCTATTCGTAATTGCTCTGCGCTCTTTCTTGATGCAGACAGCAACGCTGAATGCTTCACCAGCATCATCGCTGAAGGCCTTTTCTCTGGATCAGGATGAATCATAACCTGAGAAACAAAAGCAAAATTGTGATTAAAAACTACTACTTATAGCTGAGCATGGGGGCACGTGTGTTTAATCCTAGCACTGGGAGGCAGAGGCAGGTATATCTCTGAGTTCAAGGCCAGCCTTGAACTACAGAGTTGCAGGACAGCCATGGCAACACAGAGAAATGAGAAACTCTGTCTTGGAAAACAAAACAAAAAATAAATCTACTACTTATGGCCAGGTGCATGCCCTTAGGTCCCAGTACTCAGCAAGCAGAGGCAGACAGACCTGAGTTTGAGGCTAGCCTGGTCTATATAGTTCCCAGGACGAGCTACAGACACCCTGTCTCTAGAATACCCAACCAAACAAGAAAGACTACTACTTAGAACAATCCTTTTCTATAGTATGAACATATATTATTCTCATTGGTTAGTAAAAAGCTAACAGGCTGGTAGCTGGGCAGGAAGTTAGGCGGGAAAGCTAAACTGAGAATGATGGAAGGAAGGAGGGTGGAGTCGAGAGAGATGCTAGTGGCAGTCCAGGAAGCAAGACACATGTAGAAGACAGGTAAAATCATGAGTCACATGGCAATACACAGATTAATAGAAATGGGTTAATTTAAATGTAAGAGTTAGCTAGTAACAAGCCTGAGCTACTGATAGAGAATTTGAGAAATATTAATCCTCTGAGTCTCTGGTGGTAGGGACAGGAAACGTCTGGCTACAACACTCACTTTTAGCAACTCTGTCAACTCCTGGGAAAGCACTTGTGGAATTCTGGGTAATCGACCCTGCCTGATTTCATGCCACTGGTCTCCATTTCGGGGTAGGGGTTCAGCACCAGCAGCACATACAACTGTGAGAGCAAGAGCAAAAATATCTGCTTTCGGTAGATGGCTATAGTTCTGTAAAATTTAAAAGAAAAAAAGTTAGTGGTCAAAATAAAATATTGTACACAATGATGGTCTAGGTAAAATCACATTAAAAACCTTTCAATGCCACATTTAAGCATCTATTCAGGAAATAAGCTGCTAAATTTAGGAGGATGCTGACTTTTTTTTAAATTACAAATAATAAACTGGGGTAGGGGTTAAGTACATATCTAAAAATAGATGCTGCTTTATCAGATGCCCAATGACATGCTCTGAACCAAGTATCCTGCCCGCTGGAGATGCATATGCAGACAATGTGTATGGAGAGAAGAGCAAGGAGACTAAACAATTAGATGTCACGTGGTACAATATTTCATAATCTACCTTTCATTTCCTCAGTAAATACAACATAATCATTCTTCTGACAACTGCCTAAGTGGGACAAAGAAAGTACTGTAAACAAAGGAAAAATAATTACCTCTTGTAAAACTTCATTTGCTAGAAAACGACTATCACCTTCTTCAACTTGTGGACTAGAGATTCTTGTTACATGCCCAAGATCACCTAGACGGTTTAGAAAAGTACAATAGCTCAGTTAGCAGAGCACTCACCCAGCATGCACAAGGCCCTGGCTTGGTATCTATAACCACACAAACCAGGCATGGTAACACATGCCTGTAATCCTAGGACTCAGGGTAGATGCTATCCAGGCTACACAGCAAGTTCAAAGAAGCATACTGAGATGCATGTAATGCTGTTTCAAAGTATATAAATATGGACTGGAGAGATGATAGCTCACCAGATAAGAGCACTTGCTCTTGTCAAGAACCAACATTCAGTTCCCAGCATGCACATAGTAGCTCAAAACTACTTGTTACTTGAGTCTCTGGGAATGCTTCTTCTGGCCTCCTTGGGCACTAAGCATATACATGATGCATTTATATTAAGGCAAACACTCAAAAAGAGGATTATGGAGATGGCTCAGTGGAGAAGGTACTTATCAAGAGTAAGGAGCAGAGTTCAGATTCCCAGAACCCATGTAAAAGCCAACAGAGGAGCACATGTCTGCAAACCCAGAACTACCTTGAGATGGGAAGCGGACACAAGAAAATCCTAGGAACTCACAGGCCAGCTAGTCCGGAATCCAAAACAGGGTACAACAAACAAAAGACCCCAACATGAAACAAGAGGGAACATGCGGACTAACACCTAAGCCTGTCCTCTAATATCCACACGTGCTGTTGCACACGCGTGCCCACCATGTCCACACTACACTTACACACAACCAACCCCCCAACCCCTCTTAACTTTAACATAAGTTATCATAACAGTTAACAAAAGTTTTACCTATTTTAAACATAACTTTGTTGGATATCCAGTCATCTTCATCTCCTTCTTCAGAGACAGCATTCGGGATTGAGGTTCGAGATATGAAAATATTACCTGTTGAATAACAATATTAACAAACAAGGCCAAATATAAAAACTACCAATAAAGCCAGGCATGGTGGTATACATTTTTAATCCCAGAACTCAGGAAGCAGAGGCGGTGGATCTCAGAGAGTTCAAGGCCAAGCCTAGTTTACAAATCAAATCCCAGGACAGACAGATCTGTTACACAGAGGAAATCCTATCTCATAAAGAAACACACCACACACACACACACACACACACACACACACACACAAAGATTTAAAAAAAAATTAAAATCGATAAAGTTGGTGAGATGGCTCAGTGGGTACTTGCTACCAAGCCTGACAACCTGAGTTCAATCCTCAGAAACTGCATGGTGCAAGGAGGAAAAAAAAAAAAATCACAGAAAATCATCCATCCAGAAAATCTTAAAAACGCATATTTTTTTCCAACCCAATCTTAGTGAGAATAACAACCTCAAGGGATAAAGATGAGGATCTACACCTGGGTAATATATATGTATGTATGTATATTTGTTTTGGTTTACAGAGACAGGGTTTCCTGTGTAACTTTGAAGCCTGACCTAGAACTCACTCTGTAGATGGGGCTGGCTATGAACTCAGAGATCTGCCAGCCTCACCTTCCTGGGTGCTGGCATTAAAGGTATATGTCACGACCACACAGTAGGGAATATTTTTTTTTTAATTTAGCAATGACCTCTAAACATTTGGGAGTCACTGCCAAGACCCTTTTTGCTTATATATTAATCTTTAGTACTCTATTAACTTAGAAATAATATAAAAACTAATAATAATTCAATGCTGAAAAAAAAGGACCCACTAATCTTATATTTTAGATTTACTCATTTTATTTTATGCGTGATTGTTTTTCCCGGCATGTATGTATATGTACCATGTGTGGTCATTGACCATGGAGGTCAAAACAAGGCATTGCTTCCTGTGCAAATGGAATTATGGATGGTTGTGAACCACCAGGTGGGTGCTGGGTTCTTTCCAAGAACAAGAGCTCTTAAACTGCCAAAGGATCTCTCTCCAGCCACAATTTTAATCTGATGTTATCAGGCTGGAAAAGAAGGATGGGTCATTTAGCTACTATCCAGTACCTACATCCCAATATTGTTTATGGCTTATTTCCTGCTACAAACAATACTTCTTTTTCTTAAAAATCACCTCATAACTGACTTAAGTCTGAATGGCATATTTGTTTTTCGGTATGTGGGTGTATGACATATGGGTATGTGGGCTAGAGATTAATGTCAAGTCTTATTCCATCGTTTTCATCTTACTTTATGAGATAAGGTTTCTCACTGAACCTGGAACTTTTAGTTTTGGCTATACTGGCTGGCCATCAAGTTCCTAGAACCCACCAGTCTCTGTCCTCATCTCACTCCTATGTGGGGTTACAGATGCAAACTTCTGCACTCAGCTTTTACACAGGTGTTAAAGATCTGAACTTTGGTCCTCATGATTGCACAGCAAGCACTTTTTACCCACTGAACCATTTCTCCAGACCAGTGTATTTCATTTTAATAGATTTATCAATATTACATCGATTTTAGTATAGCATGATTATTACTCATCTGTGAAGTTTCACTTTATAGGACAATATATTCATGGTGATATTTGTAATTTTGAATTTTTTCAACCTCAGTACCACAAACCACCCCAACAAAATTCCTTTATGTCCCTTAGTATTTCTAGCCTTTGAACCTTGTTATACAAAGATTCATTGTATTTGCTGCTTAATATAAGATACAGCAGTACTGCCTAACCTTATAGTCTGATCTCATACCTATATCCAAACATTTCTTCCTTTTTTTTTGAGATAGAGGTTTACTTGTTCAGTCGTGGCTAGCCTGGACTATATAAACCAAGCTTGGCTTCCAAATCCCAGAGATTCTCCTGCCTCTGCTCCTAAAGTGCTGGTATAAAAAGTGCGTACACCATACTTGTTTTTTTAACTCCTTTAAAAAAATAACTTTAGTCAGGTGAAAATAATTTAACTGTAACTCACAAGTTGTATAAATCTACTTAAATTTTATCAAACCAACATGTTTAATAAAAACAAATTTTTTAATCTGTAAAATCCAAATTAAAGGGACTTGTCGGGATATAGAGATGGATCAATGGTTAAGAGTCCTTACTGTGCCAGGCAGTGGTTGTGCTTGCCTTTAATTCAGGACTCGCGAAGCAGAGGTAGACAGATCTCAGTGAGTTCGAGGCCAGCCTGGTCTACAGAGATAGTTATAGGACAGCTAGGGCAATTACAGAGAGAAACCTTGTTTGAAAAACCAAGAGTTTTTATTTACTGCTATATTGTAGATAACTGGGATTTGGTGCTAGCACCTACAAAGTGGTTCACAAATGCCTCAGTTTCAGGTTATCCAACATGCTTGTCTAGCCTCCAAGACTAATTTAAACTAAATTAAAAATTAGTTGCTCACCCTGCCCAGACAGGGTTTGTGTAACAGCCCTGACAGTCTTGCTACTTACTGTGTAGACCAGGCTGGCTTCAAACTCAGAGAGATCCACCTGCCTCTGCTTCTTGAGTGCTGGGATTAAAGGTGTGTGCACCATACCAGCTAACTAGTTTGTTTTTGTTGTTGCTGTATAAGAAAAGCACCTTGCCTGAAATAATTAGTTTGAATTCATCAGCCCTTCTAAATTCCAATTTACAGGAACTATAAGAAAGACATAAACTAAAAATGCAAGAAAGCAATTGGTTAAACAGAGAAGTTTATCTGTAGGGTTAAGCGTGTAATTTTAAAGTAGAGGGGCTGGAGAAATGGTTCAGTGGTTAAGAGCACTGGCAGTTCTTCCAGGGAACCAGGTTCAATTCCTAGCACACACATGGCAGCTTACATCTGTCTGTAAATCCAGTTCAGGACTTCTGAGACCCTCACAGGCATACACGCAGGCAAAACACCAATGAACAGCAAATAAAAAATTATATATTAAAAAGGAAAAAAAGAGTAGAAGGGTAAAACCTGAAAAGGGAAAATGATAATCAGACACACAGTATGGTATCTACTAGTTTAAATGAATCAACTATGAAATATTTAGGCCTGTTGGGGGCTGGAGGTGGGGGTGGTCTAGTCTTCCCATCATAAATCAATACTAGTATTTTCATATTGCTACAATGAAGTAATTTATTTCCAATACCCAGGTTCCAAACAGCACAGCCAAGTATTTGGAATACTTACTAGGTTTTATATCCATGTGAACCAAAGACATTGAGTGTATGTATCTCAAGCCCCGGCCAACTTGCAAAAGCAGATCCTTCAGCTCTCCCTCGGTAAAGTAACTCATGATTCTGTAGTTCTCACTTATAGCATCAGCTAAACTCCCACCTAACAAAGACAGCAAAAATTAACATTTTTTTCATTTTCCCCTTATTTACAAAAAAACCTTTTTTCCCTTCTCTCTATATGGAACAACTGCAATTCTCCACCAAGAAAATTACATTTTATAGAATCCCCCTCTTCAACTTGCTCGGGATATCAACTTTTATTTATTGTTTTAGTATAAAATATACTAACAAATATAGAAAATAGAATTTAACACTAGGCCTGGTGATGTAGTAACATAATACCAGCTATCTGGGAATCTAAGGCAGGAGGATCATGAGTTTGAGGCCAGCTGTGGCTACAAAATGAGTTTTAAGGGTAGCCTTGGCAACTCAGAAGACAGTCTTCAAATGTAAAAAGGATTCAATGCCTAATGAACATGGATAGGTCCTAGGTTAAATCCTCAGCGCCAAGGGGGAAAAAAATTTAAACTTTCTTTTAACTTATTAACTTCAACAACCAATTCAGTTCACTTTCTCAGAGTAAACCAGCAGTTTCTCTTTCTGAGGGGGAAACCTCTGGAGTGGAACAAGAGCAGGGGATGGTGGTACATACCTTTAATCTTAGCACTTTGGAGATAGGGGCAGGCAGATATCTGTGATTTTGAGGCAAGCCTGGTCTACACAGTAGGTTACATAGGCAGAGATAGTGAGAACCTAACTCTAAATAAACTAAGAAACTGATTAAATAAGGAAAGGTCTTTACTACCTATATGACTTAGTGATTCATAAACTACTAGACTGCTAGTTATTTATGAAGATGAACAAGAATAAACCTTACCATCAAGTGTTTCTAAAACTTCTATTTCTGTTTTTTTTTTTTTTAAAGACAGGTCTCTATGTAGCCCTCCTGGCTGGCTACAAACTCAAAGATCCATCTGCCTCTGACTCCCAAGTACTAGAATACCACCACCACATTCAGCTACATCTCCTTTTGTCTTTTTGGTTTTTTGAGACAAGATTTATGTGTGCAACAGCCTTGGCTGTCCTGGAACTTGCTTTATAGACTAAGCTAGCCTTGAACTCAGAGATCTTCCTGCCTCCCGAGTGCCAAGATTAAAAGTGTGCACAACCACACCCAGCTACATTTGTCTTTATATATATATATATATACACACACACACACACACGTATACATATATATGTGTGTGTATGTATGTATAAGTCAATGCTCTTATGTGTGTACATCTGGAAGGTAGAAAAGGGTCTTGGTGTCTTCCCACACATTTGAGCAAGTCTCTCGCTGATTGACTGTCTCAGCTATATTACAAACCAGTAAGTCCCAGTGATGCTTCTGTCTCTGCCTCCCTGGGAGCTGGGGGGGGGGTTGGGGGGAGTCTGAGGCAAATTCAGCAATTCTAACTTTTATGTAGATGCTGGACTTTATACTCTAGTACTTGTAATTGCACAGCAAGCATTCTTACCCACTGGGCCCCCTCTGGGGGCTCCCTAAACAATACATTTTTTTAATCTTTTTTTTTTCGAGACAGGGTTTCTCTGTGGCTTTGGAGCCTGTCCTGGAACTAGCTCTGTAGACCAGGCTGGTCTCGAACTCACAGAGATCCGCCTGCCTCTGCCTCCCGAGTGCTGGGATTAAAGGCGTGCGCCACCACCGCCAGGCCATTTCTTTAATCTTTATGGAAACAACTTAAAAATGGAAACAACCCAAAAGTGTGGGCTCAGCTAGGTGGTGCACACATTTGATCTCAGCACCCTGGAGGCAGAGGAAGGCTGACCTCTGTGAGTTCAAGGACATCTTGGGCTACACAGAGAAACCCTGCCTCAAAAAAAATAACCAAAAAAAAAAAAAAGGAAAAAGAACATAACTTACTTAATACAGATGTATTAATGAATTCTAGCTTTAAACTAGACTGGACAGATGGTGGATAAAGCAGGATTTCAGAATGGCTTCAAGAAATGGCTAAATTTAGATGAATGGAGTCATTGTCCTTTTATGAGAAACCAACATCAATGTTAGAAGCTCACAAAATGCAAAAGCTAAATGCAGTGAAATTTGTTGGAAACAACTTTATTATTTGAATGTGTATCCCAAACTTCAAGTATTGAAATCTGGGCCCTAGTAAACAGTAAATAGAGAGCTGTACCTTCAAGAAGGGATTAATGTGAAATTAAGTCTGGTCTCGTGGTACTAGTCTCCTGGAATATCTTAAGATCAAGGTCTGCCTTGGCTAGAGTCCTAGCTAACTGCTTAGTGATACCAGTCACAGCACAACGCACACAAAGAACTGACGACACAGCTCAGAGGCAGGGCACGGAGAGGAGTCAAGGAGCTCTCAGTCAAACCCTAGCACCACAAAAGGACTGTCGTGAAATTTGCCATTGAAAAATAAAAGGGCCAGGGGTGGTACCACATGCATTTAATCCCAGCACCCAGGAAGGCCAATTTAGTCTGCATATATAGAGCTTCATCCAAGAATATACAGTGAAACCCTACATTCTACATGCAAAGATACAGCATGAAGGACCACCTCAGATGCTCACGTCTTGTTCTTAGACTTCCCTTCCTCCAAAACAGAGAAACAAATTTATTATAATCGCCTCATCTCACTGTATTATTTTTGTACAGCCGAAGAGAATAGACTAAGATAATCTTTCCTGTGTGCTCAGGAAAATATACAATATGGGAAGGCATACTAGTATGCTGTCTTCTCATGAAGCTCAGCACTGAGTAGCAAGCATATAAATAGAACAAGTTCTCCTACTGAGGAATGTTAACAGATGTCACAGAGGGGCTAAGGCTTCCAACTTGAAATCCATGTTACCCTTCTGGATGAGAGATGAAAAAGGGAGTCAGGTAAGGTAGTGCATGTCTTTAATCTGCACTTTGGGCATGCAGAAGCATGAGAATCTCTGTGAGTTCCAAGCCAGCTAGGGTTACATAGCAAGACTCTATCTTAAAAATGTCACACACAGATACAAGAGAAAGGGAACCAGAAAGATCGTAATAAATATTCCCATGGTGCTTCTTTCTTTCTTTTTGGTTTTCGAGATAGGGTTTCTCTTTACCTGTGGAGCCTGTCCTGGAACTCGCTCCATAGACCAGGCTGGCTTCGAATTCACAGAGATCTGCCTGTCTCTGCCTCCCTGGAGTGCTGGGATTGATAAAAGGTGTGCGCCACTATTGCCTGGCAGTGTTTTATTTTTTAAACTCAAAAGTTTATGAATGAACATGACATCACTTACCATTACAATATTCATTTTGTATAAGCATGTGATCATCTTCTGCCCACGCAGAGAAATAGCGAACCACATGGGTATGCTGCCCAAGCACAGCATGAGCATATACTTCTCTCAAAGCATTCTGCCTAGAAGAAAAATATTAACAGAGCGTTAAACCATTTCTACTCAGGACTAAATAAAATCACCTGAAGCACCATAAAGTAAATATGACCTTTTAAACTATCATTATGCTAAAAGGTGTCTTATTTAACAGAACTAAGAATTATGGAAACTGGCATAGTAGTACACACTGTAACCATCAGGGAAATTGAGGCAGGAGAAGGGGAGTTAAAATTATCAGCATACAATGAGCTCACCAAGGCTAGCCTAATCTACATAAGATCAACAAAAGCATTAGGTATTTGGTTACCTAGAACTTTAATGTTTACCAATAACAAAGGAGAAAAAATACAAAAGACAGAAATGATTAATACGTACTCATCAACAGAGCCAGCCAATGGTTTTTTTGATCGCTTAATGGCATAAATGCATCCATCTAGCCTCTTCACACATTTAAACACAGAACCAAATTCTCCAGAACCAATTTTCTCGACCTCATGAAATTCAGTTTCATACCGCGACTTCATATTGCTTTCAGTAATTGTAATTCTCTGTAATATAGGATATCCATTTATAATACAAAGATATAAAATTAAAAAATTTTTCTACCCTAGGTTCTACTGTTTATATGACATGTAGACATATATTAACTAAATTATAAAAAGCTATTTACTTTAGCAGGTCTTGTTTCATCTTCAAATTCATAATCACTGGCTTCCATGTCTTCAGAGGAACTAAAAAAAAGAATTAAATGTTATCAGAACATACATCAATTTAAGATTAACTTTACATAACTATAGAATGAAATAGATTTTTTAATGGATAGAAAAAAAATGTAGCATGATTAATAAAAACCCAGAGACAGATATTGGGGTTCAACTTGAAGACCAGAAAAGCAAAGCAGTCAGCCACTGGCTCTTACCTCTACCTCAGTCTAACAATGACAACCCTACTTCCAGAAATGCTCAGAATGAGACTGAGCCTGAAACCTGTGCCCTCCCATCTTAAATTTATCCTCTCTAGTACTGGGATTAAAGGTATGCAACCACCACTGCCCAGTTTCTATGGCAAACTACAGTGGCTACTGGGATTAAAGGTGTGCTACCACTGCCTGGTCTGTATGGCTGATCAGTGCAGCTGTTTTACTCTCTGATCTTCAGAAAAGCTTTATTTGTTAAAACACATATGATATATCACTACAAAAAAAAAGAAAGCATATAGTTAATTTTGTAACCCTAAAATTTGACTCATCTGATTAAAAAAAAAAAAACCCTGCTGGGCAGTGGTGACATATGCCATTAATCCCAGCACTCAGGAGGCAGAGGCAAGTGGATCTCTGTGAGTTCAAGGCCAGCCTGGTCTACAAGAGCTAGTTCCAGGAACAGTTAGAGCTGTTACACAGAGAAACCCAGTCTCAAAAAAAGAAACAAAAAGAAAAAATCCCTACCGAGATATGCTCACTAACTAGACTACTGCTACACAGACCAAAATTAAAGCATTTCTGAAATCAAATCCCTGCCATCAAGATAGCTCAAAGCAGCAGTCCTCAACCTATGGTTCGAGATCCCTTTGGGGTAATGTAAAATACACACTAGATACTTACATTTACATTAGATTCATAACAGTAGCAAAATTAGTTATGACATAGCAATGAAAATAATTTTATGGCAGTATTAGTAAGGTTGAAAACCACTCTCTCAGAGGGTAAAGGTTCTAGTCACCTCTTGACACCTGAGTTCAAGCCTGGGGACCCACACAGTGGAAGGAGAATCAAGTCCCTAAAGTCAACCTCCACACACACAAAATAAATACGTGTAATAATAACAATTCTCTCAAATTACTTGAAATTAGATGTCTGACAAGAAATCTAGGCTTGGGGTTAGAGACAACTCATTGGTTAAGAGCACTGGCTGTTCTTCCAGAGGACCTAGATTCAATTCCCAGCACCCACCTGTCTGTAACTCCAGTTACAGGGGACCCAACATCCTCACACATGCAGGCAAAACAGCAATGCACATTAAAATAATTAATGAATTAACACTCTAGTTTTCTTTTTTCAAGGCAGGGTTGCTCTGTGTCGTGGATGTCTTGGAAATCACATTGTAGACCAGACTGGCCTTGTACTCAAGAGATCCACCTGCCTCTACAGAAAAGCTTGGATTAAAGGCATGCACCACCAATGCCTGGTCTAGGCCTTTTGTGTATAAGAGTTTTTGCAGGTATGAGCATTGCACACACGCCCAGGGCCTAAAGAGGTCAGAAGGAGCAATGGAGCCCCTGGAGGCAGTTACAGCCATTTCTAAGGCATCACTCAGGTGCCTGAGAACTGAACCCCAAGAACAGCAAGAGCTCTCAACAGCTAAGCCATCTTCCCAGGAATCGAGGTTCCCTATTCTTTTCCTTTCTTACTCCAGTTCTTCCCTCCATCCATCCCTCTCCTGAGAGCTGGGCGCTAATGTTCATTAGTGAAGCCTTTCAGAGCAGAAACACGCACTCAGTACAAACTGAACAGTACATGGAACCCCGCTTAGGTGTACAGAAGACCCAAACTGTAAAGACTTACTCATTAAAATATGCTCTCTTTCTCCCGCGACACTGTCCTGAGGAATGGAGCAATACAGGATCCGGAGTAAAAGGATTAATATTCACTTGAAGAGTTTGCCGGGTGTCGAATTCTCTTCTTCCTGATTTTTCTGTGTTCATGAATAGAGAACTACCCCGGAGTTTAACAGAGCTGGAATCAATTACTCGAGCTTTGGAAAGCAAACTCTATGAAAGGAAAAACAATCTTCAGGACACAGCCTTCAACTGGCCTTTCTAGGTGGCTGATGTAGTCGAAAGCATCACATAGTGAAGGACAGGTCCCACTACCCGACTTGGGGAAAGAAAAGAACAAGGGATGGGCAATACACAAGCCTTCCGCACATTTCAAGTAAAATAAACAGTGGCTGACTTAGGGGTCAGGTTGCACACTATCTGTAAAAGATAGCAAAGTAAAAACCGGAACCAAGTCCTTAAAAGGAACATTTATAGCGACTAAAACCAACTTTATATCAGTGGCTAAAAATTAACAAGCTCTTTCAACATTCTAAAAATAAAAGCGATAGGTCTGAAAAAGTCCCTACTTCCACCTCAAGAGGGCTTTGGAAGGCGGCCTCACTGGACTCCTCCCACTACTATAAGAACCATGCCTTGGGCAAGTCCGCTAATAAAATAGCAACGCTCCAAAACACACGTTTTCTCGAGGGTTATGACTAAGGGTGCGTGGAAATCTGCAAACACCGACTCCCTTTCCATGTTAAACTTAAGGGGCATGTTTGTCTTAATTTGGGAGAAATGTCTTAATGTGTGTGTGTGTGTGTGTGTGTGTGTCTTCTCAAGTGTTACTAGTGATAGTGTACACGTACACGGGCTATTCCGGAGGGGTGCTGACCACACACTTCTCTAAGACACCTTCATTTTAACACATAGGCCAACAAACCCTCAGAGCAAACCCCAGGGTAAACACAAAGCTTCGCTAATACTAAGTCCCGAAAGACAATCAAAAGCTACCTGGGGTGTTCATGACTCTGCGGCTGTAAACGCAGAGAACTCCCAGAGGGCAACACGAAACCAGAAGTACAGAAGGAGAAAAACCCCTTTAATAAGCCTAACTCCTTCTACCCGGGCTCCCCAAATTACAGGCCCGACCACCGGGTTTAAATGGCACCATATGGCTCGTAGTGCCAGGTGGCCCGCCCCAAGCCGGCAGTCTCGCACACCGCGCCACCGGGGCCACCTCCTCAGCCACCTGGACGGCGGGGACCAACCCCTTTGTAAGATGAAGAAGTTACAGCCCAGGCCCATTGTTCAGTTACATAATCTTAACCGACAACCTCTGGGCAGAGCCAAAAAGAGGGGCTGCCAACTTTTTTTTTTGGTGGCGGCGCAGGACGAGAGGGGTGCGGCGAGGCGGTTATGTAACCGAACCCCAACAGCGGCGCGCTCGGCTGCAGCGCCGCGGTTTTGTTGTTTCTTATTTTTATAAAGGCCCTGAAACCGGGTGTCCCGGGTCCCCGCGTACCTTGGGCGTGTGCGGCGTGTCGAACAGTCGTAGTTTGCGGAACGTCTTGTGCGGCGGGGTGCTGGGATAGCCGGGCAGCGGCGAGCAGCGGCCATCCATGGCCCGCGGCGACCCACACCCCCGCGGGGACGCATCCCCCCGGCCGCCGCAGTGCACCGGCGAAAACGAAGTGCCCAGAAAGTAGGCGGTGGCCGGTGACTTGACGGGGGACGACGAGCCGAACCCCTCCTCCTCCCAGGAGTCGCCCTCGGTGCCGGCGCCCGCCGCCTCCGCGCCCCCGCCGCCGCCCCCCAGCAGCAGATCGTCCTCCAGCTCCCCGGGACTGCTGGGCTCGGCGCCGGGCGAGCGGCGGCGCTCGGCCTCGGCTTCGGCGGGGCTGCGCGCGGAGGGCAGCGGCGAATCGGGTTCCTGGAAGGCCGAGTCCTCCCCGGTGCTGTGGCCGCTGCCTTCCTCCTCCTCCTCCTCCTCTTCCTCTTCACAGTCGCTGCCCGGTGCGAAGATGAGTTTCTGCCGCAGGCTGCAGGCGGCCGCAGCGCGGCGGGTGGGCGGCGGCTGCTGTCGGCTCAGGAAGCTCATCTCCCGGCTGCAGTCCCGGCGGAGCACGGGAGAGCGGAGGACGGGCGAACACAGGCCGGCGGTGTCCAGGTCGCGGCAGGCACAGGGGGCGGGTCCGCCACGTGCGATCGGGCGCGCCGGGCTCAGGCTGCAGCAGGCCTGCTTGGTGGCTGCGGCGGTACCCGGGGCGGCGGCTCCGAGGAGCTCCAAGCTCCCAACGCCGCGACGCCGACGGCTGCGGCGCGGACCGCCCAGTGGACACTGACCGGTCCAGGTAGCAGGCAAAGGTCTCCGCAAGTTCGGCCGCAAGTTCGCGTTCCGCGGCTTCCCGCGACCGTTAACCACGTGACGGCCCAGCCCACCAATCCCGCCCAGCCCGGGGTTTGAAAAAACAGGGGAGGCGCGACGTAGCCCGCAGGGGCGGGCCCAGCTACGCGATTTTGGCGCGAAATCGCTGGCCCGGGAGCCGCGGCGCGCCGCCAGTCCTGGGCGTGTCGCGGCGTCGCGGACCAATCAGCGAGCCCGGACTGCACAGACGCCCGTCTGCGTTCCCCGCCCGAGTGAGCGGAGCCTGCCGGGAGGCGGTCCGGGCGGAGGGCCGTGGGAGCGTGTCTCCGACCCGGGCGTGGTCTGCGTGGCTCAGCCTCTGTCCCCGGGTTCCGAAGCATCCGGGCACCGTGCAGCCCTTAGGGACGGCCAGAAGCCTGGCCCAAGCCCGTGTTCTGAGGTCCGACCCCTGGGGCGTTCTAGGCGTTCCGGAGTGGCGGTCTGAGTCGGAAACGGTGACCGTGCTCTGGACGTCCTCTAAGGCGGCCTCTTCAGCCCTGAGTCCCGCACCAGACCCAGGGCCCACCGCGCTGCCCTGGTGTTTATATTTGTTCGCTAGCACGTGAGAACGTGCTGGCCTGATTGGCCCTAGGAGAAAAAACAAACAAAACCTAAGGAAACTACCGGCACACACCTGTAATTTCAGCAGTTTGGAAGCTGAGGCAGGGGGATCAGAGTTCAAAGCCATTGTGCTCTGTAATGGTGCTGTTACAAAAAAAAAAAAAATTGCAGGAAATACCGGGCAGTGATGGCGCACCCCTTTAATTCCGGCCCTGGGCAGGCTGAGGCAAGCGGATCTCTGCGACTTGGAGGCCAGCCTGGTCTACAGAGCAAGTTCCAGGAAAACTGGGGCTGTTACACAAAGAAACCCTATCTCTAAAAACAAAAAAAAAAATTCAGGAAAAATAAAATTTCCCACTATCTTGTCAAACCGTAATTTGATCTGTCTCTTAGTATAAATACACATACACACGTGTGTACTTAATTTGTACGCTCTCATTATTATGACTTATTTTAGGGCTTTTGTTATTTTGTTTTACCATTCATTGCTGGAGTGGGAATCAAGACCAGATTGTCCTACAAAAAAGTAATTTTCTTTTTTGCTAACAATTAGAGCTAGTAAAATTGAGGATATCTGTAGAAAATTTAATGTTTCCTGATTAGATTTACACTGTCTAGAAAATAGCTATTCATACTTATTTCTATTGTCTTTTATTGCAGTTATGAGAATTAGTTTTTGTGATATTGTGTATGCTGTTTTAACACTTCAGAGGCTGAAAACTCCAACTGATTTAATTTTTTTTTTTTTTTTGAAGCCGAACTTTGTCATGTAGCCCAGATTAATTGAACTCCTGGCAAGTCTCCTCCCTACCTCCACCTCCAGAGTGCTGGGATTCTAGCACACCCTGCCAGGCCAGGGTGATTGGTTGGTTGGTTGACTGGCCATTTTTTACAAGATAAGAGTTTCATTGTGTGGCCCTGGCCTCTAACTCACAGAAATCCATTTGACTCCCAAGTGCTGGCTGGATCGGTTCTATTAGATCAGGACTGATCAAGTGATCTGAAAATAATAAAGACCAACCTCAAAAGAAGCAGATTGTCTTGTCTTCAGAACAACGAAGGCCAGCCGAGTCTCCTCAGGAGTGGAGACTGCACCGTGGATCAGGGGATTTTAGGGTTGCTTAGGACAGAAAAAGGAACTTCTGCGTGGAAGTTTCCATCTGCACATCTGTTCTGCTTAAATTGTCTCAAGGTTGTAAATACCAAAGGAGGTTGTTGGTATGTTGACCTTGTGGGTAAAATTTATCATCTTGTCAACTCCTCTGCTGCAGTATCTCAGCTCACATGAAGCTTTTGGGCATTTTGTAATCCTTCAATTACAAGTGTGAGGCATCAGGCTCAGCTTCCAAGCTAAATTTTTGTTTGTTTGTTTGTTTTTCTAGACAGGTTTCTCTGCAGCTTTGGAGCCTGTCCTGGAACTAGCTCTGTAGACCAGGCTGGTCTCGAACTCACAGAGATTCGCCTGCCTCTGCCTCCCGAGTGCTGGGATTAAAGGCGTGCGCCACCATCACCCGGCTCCAAGCTAAATTTTTAAATTATTACTATTGGCAGGTTGGGTGGCACACACTTTTAATTCCAGCACTTAGGAGGTGGAGGCAGGCAGATCCCTGTGATTCCGGACCTATGCAGTAAGAGCCCATCTCAGAAATGACTTATCAGTGTGTATGTGCACATGCAAGCATGCTGTGGTGTGGACATGGGGGTCATGAACCTTTGCATGAATTATCAGTGTGTTTGTATACATGCCACCATGCAAGTGTGTTGTAGTACATGAGGGTCATCAACCTTTGCATGAATTCCAGTGTGTTTGTACACATGCTACCATGCAAGTGTGGTGTGGACATGAGGGTCATCAACCTTTGCATGAATTCCAGTGTGTTTGTACACATGCCACCATACAAGTGTGTTGTGGTACATGAGGGTCATCAACCTTTGCATGAATTCCAGGGAACAAATTCAGGTTTGTCAGGCTTACACTGCAAAGACCTTCACCCTCTGAGCCATCTCTCAAGCCCTGATAAGCTGCATTTTTAATAGCAGCCCATTTTAACTAATATCCAGCATGGGGGACTTCCTGAGATCCCAGCTGGTGCTGTGAACCACAGCTGTCTGATGTGTCTTCTCATATACTAGCCCAAACTGTAATTACACTGTGATAGCGGAGTGTGGTCCCCGTCCTTCTGCCTCTGCCTGTGGAGTATTGGGATTATGGTGTACACCACACCTGGATCACACACCTTTAGTTCTATGTAGGATAAGAACTTTACACTGGTCTGTTTCAGTGAGAGAAATTATCCCATCTACTATGGCCAGAGCCCTGGAGGTGATTTCCATCACCCTCCTTTTCTTACCTCCCTTCCTCTATTCTTTGCTATGGATTGTAGCATGAATTCTAATTGGACTTAATAATAAAAAACTTGAGTCAGATGTAGGGGTTAAAGCTGAAAGATCAATCCGGGCGATGGTGGCGCACGCCTTTAATCCCAGCACTCGGGAGGCAGAGGCAGGAGGATCTCTGTGAGTTCGAGACCAGCCTGGTCTACAGAGTTAGTTCCAGGACAGGCTCCAAAGCCACAGAGAAACCCTGTCTCGAAAAAAAAAAAGCTGAAAGATCAGAGAAGCAGAGCAGCCAGCCACTAGTTTTTACCTCTATTGAATGCTCAGACCAAGGCGATCCTCCCCCTTTGAATCCTCAGACCGAATGCTCTGAGCTCCTGTTTCCTCCGCCTTTTATTCCTCTCTCTACCCAGCTTTATCTCTCCTGTCACCGCCTCCCAAGAGCTGGGATTAAAGATATGGGATCCCAAGTGCTGGGATCACTTTTGTGTGAGCTCTTTTTTTAGACTGATTCAATTTCGTGTAGCCCAGGATGGTCTTGAACTCACCTGCCTCTGTCTCCCTAGTGCTGGGATTAAAGGTGTGTGCCACCCTGGCTTCTATGGCCGACTAGTGTGGTTAGCTCCACATCCTGATCTTCAGCCAGCTTTATCTGTCAGAGCACAAGCAAAATATCACCACCGTGGAAGCTGACAGTTTTTCAAGTGCGCCACCACCGCCCGGCATAATCCCAGCACTTCAGGAGGCAGAGGCAGATCTCTGTGAGTTCAAGACCAGCGTGGTCTACATGAACTAGTTGCATGCACTGGCACAGGAGACCACTTCCTAGATATAATCCTAGCAGCACAGACGCTGAGAGAAACAATTAATAAATGGGACCTCCTGAAACTGAAAAGCTTCTGTAAAGCAAAAAACATGGTCAACAAGACAAAACGACAGCCTATGGAATGGGAAAAGATCTTTACCAAACCCACATCGGACAGAGGGCTGATCTCCAAAATATACAAAGAACTCAAGAAATTGGTCATTAAAGGAACAAATAATCCAATAAAAAATGGGGTACAGACCTAAACAGAGAACTCTCAACAGAGGAATCTAAAATGGTTGAAAGACATTTAAGGAAATGTTCAACATCCTTAGTCATCAGAGAAATGCAAATCAAAATAACTCTGAGATTCCATCTTACACTGAATGTAAGAATGGCTAAGATCAAAAACACTGATGACAACTTATGCTGGAAAGATGTGAGTTAAAGGGAACACTCCTGCATTGCTGGTGGGAATGCAAACTTGTATAACCCCTCTTGATGTCAGTGTGGTGATTTCTCAGAGAATTAGGAAACAATCTTCCTCAAGACCCACTAATACCATCGTGTCACAAGGACATGTGCTCAACTATGTTCATAGCAGCATTGTTTGTCATAGCCAGAACCTGGAAACAACCTAAATGCTCCTTGACCAAAGAATGGATAAGGAAAGTGTGGTACATTTACACAATGGAGTACTACACAGCAGAGAAAAACAATGACTTCTTGAAATCTGTGAGCACATGGATGGATCTATAAAACATTATATTGAGTGAGGTAACCCAGACACAGAAAGACAGATATCATATATACTCACTCATAAGTGACTTTCAGACATAAAACAAAGGAAAAATCAACCTACAGTTCATAATCCCAGAGAACCTAGACAACAAAGAGGCCCCTAAGAGAGACATACATAGATCTAATCTACATGGGAAGTAGAAAAAGACAAGATCTTCTGAGTAAATTGGGAGCATGGGAACCATGGGAGAGGGTAGGAGGGAAGTGGAGAAAAATATATAGCTCAATAAAAACAATAAAAAAATCTTAATTTACTATTGCAATAATAAAGCTGTGTAGAAAGAAATTACAAATTGTAGACACTTTAGAGAAATCTGTTTTAGTTTTTTTTCTTGTTTTTTTTTTTTTTTTTTGCTTATAAGCGTATGTTATTTATTTATTTATTTAAAGACAAGGTTTCTCTGTAGCTTTGGTGCCTGTCCTGGAACTAGCTCTTATAGACCAGGCTGGCCTCTAACTCACAGAGATCCGCCTGCCTCTGCCTCCTGAGTGCTGGGATTAAAGGCATGCGCCACCACCACCTGGCTAAGAAGAGTATGTCATTTAAACTACTGATGCTTGAAACGGTGATATCATTTTTCCTCTGATTAAAAAACATGCTAATATTTGTTCAGTGAGTTGGAGTCAAATCCTGTTTAGAAGTGTGCCGTGGGCCGGGCAGTGGTGGCGCACGCCTTTAATCCCAGCACTCG
>NC_022015.1:1476466-1482404 GCF_000317375.1 Microtus ochrogaster | reverse complement strand
AAAAAACAAAAAACAAAAAAAACAAAACACCAAAATAAGGAAACTGCTTTTAATTGAGCTTTGAGCTATATCTTAAATAGTGCTTTTTAGGTAAAGGGAAACATTAAAGCTCCTTAAATTCCTGTTCGCAATTAAGCAGAAGCTTCTGAACCCCTTCTGTATAAGAATTTTGTGCCCAGGCAACAATGGCTCAACTGGTAAACCGAGGAACCTGCCACCAACCTGACACCCTGAACCTGAGTTTGGTCCCCAGGACCCATGTGCTGGAAGGAGAGAATCAAGCTCCACAGGTTGTCCCTTTGGCTTCCGCATGTAAATATATGAATACTAAATGTTCTGGAAACCCTGTCTTTAAAAAAATGAGGGGTTGGGGATTCAACTCTGGTGACAGAGCACTTACTTGCCAGCAAGCTCAAGGCCCTGGGTTCCATCCTCAGTTGGGGAGGGGAAAAAACAACAAAAAGAAAAAAGAAAGAAAGAAAAGAACAGAACAGAACTCTGCTGTGCTGGCTGTGCAAACTCACAGGCCCCACCTTCCACTTTAGCATACTGTTGCGGTTTTTTTTTTTTTTCTCCTGTTTCTGTTTTATTTTGTTTACAGTTACAGAGAGCTGACTCACAGCATGCAAAGGCGCAGGGACATGCACAGAATCCAGGTAGAAGCAGGGACTGGAACTATAGGACACAGGGAAGGCCAGCCTCCCCCAGCACCAGGAAAGAGCAGGGAACAGGGTCCCCCTCAGAACCCTACAAAGCAACCAACCTGCCGACTTCTCCCTTTTCCATGTCCAGGCTCAGAACTGTGAGCTGGGAAGTTTCTGTTGTTTTAAGCCACCCAGCTTGTAGCAGGACACTGTTTTATAGCCTCTGAGTGTTACTATCCCCCCTCAGGGACTAAATGGTCTCTATCTAGTTTACTGCAATGTTCTCTTGTGGCTTTGGTGTTCATTATCTTTTAACTGATAAAAGAGTCCTTAATTAAAATGTTTGATGGTTTGTTTCAAGTAAACTTGCCTATTTAGGATTTTGAACAGAAGATTACTATAATGGACATTATCTTTAAGTCTGGAGCGCAGCCCCACGTCCAGCTCCTGGCATCCACCCCAGCCCCCTGGCCTGGGGTTGCATTGCTCTGGACTCCAAATCCCAGCATGCCAAGGAGGGGTCAGGACCACTCCCACAGGGTATTTAAGTGGGCTCCCAGAGGAGGAACACGTGGCTCCAGGTTTGCATTTGCTCCCCGCTTTCCTGTCTTCCCGCCATGCTCTCAGCGCCGCATTTAATAAAAGGATGGGCATTTTAATTCGGTTTTATCTGACCTATTGGATTTCTTTGCGCCGGTGGAGCCTCCCATGTTAGGATTTTTTCCTAACAATTATACCATTTATCTTCCTCCATAGGCCCCCGCCCCTTCTCTCAAATAATAGAATTTTAAGTGGTTCGGATCGCCAAGCTCTCCCTTTCGTTCCCAGCCCAATTTCCCTTCCTGAAGCTAATACTGTTAATGGTGTTTGTTTTGATTTGATTTCATACTTTGCCACCTGCTTACTTCCCTAGGCTGGGAGACCCTCAAAGCAGGGCTTGATGGCCCAAAGAACATTGATTTCAAATAGAAAGAACTCTTGGTCCATAGACCTAGGTCCTCAGGAAGAACAGGAGAGGTCAGTTCCCAAACCTTGTATGGCACGAGAATATGGAAGTTAAAAATACCTGCCTGTCTGGTTCAGCAGTTACAGGGGCTGGCAGTCAAGCCCAACCATCTGGGTTCTGTACCCAGAGCCTACATACGTGGTGGAAGAAAAGAAGCAGCTCACGGAAGTTGTCCTCTAACTTCCCACATTGGCTCTCAGGCAAAATGAGAAACAAGACTCGGTGACTCTTACCTATCTGTCATCCTAGCCCTTGGGAGTCTGGAACGGGAGGAGAGGATCCTCGTAACCGCAAGGCCATCCTGGGCCAAGAGTGAGACCCTGTCTAAAAAAGCCAAAACAAGGGACTGGGGATGTAGCTCAGTTACGGAAATGCTTGCTTAACATGTATGACGCTTTGGATCTGCTCCCTGGTACCCCATAACCTGAATGTGGTGGCATCTACCTGTATTCCCCGCACCTGGAGGTGGAGGCCAGAAAATCAGAGAAATTCAAAAGCGAATAGGAGACAAGCTGGGCAGTAGTGCTGTGTGTACCTTTACCGCCAGCACTCCGGAGGCAGAGGCGGGGGTGGATCTTTGTGAGTTCAAGGCCAGCCTGGTCTAGAAAGCGAGCTAGTTCCCAGACAGCTAGGGTTCTCACACAGAGAAACCCTGTCTCGAAAAGCAAAAAAAAAAAAAAAAAAAAAAATTTAAAAAGAGAATATGAGACCAGCATGGGTTATATAAGAGTCTGTCTTTAAAAAAATAAATGTTGAGGCAGAGGCAGGTGGATCTTTGTGAGTTCGAGGCCAGCCTGGTCTACAAGAGCTAGCTCCAGGACAGGCTCCAAAGCTACAGAGAAACCCTGTCTCAAAAAACCAAAAAAGAAAATAATAATAATAATAATAATAATAATAATTAATTAATTAAAAAAAGAGAATATGAGACCAGGGGAATCTTTCTCTTTTGTCTACATATACTGCAAGCATTTATTTTGTTCACTTGTCTCTCTTCTCTTCTTCCCGGGGCTAAACCAAGTTTTGTTTCTGCAGTTCCATTGACCACCGCCCTGCCTCTAATCCTTGGACGTTATTGAAGGAAAACCCTGGGTAGGAAAACTATCTTTGTGACAGAAGACCCCAAACGACTAAGACGCCCAGGCTCCACCCCCTCTGGCGAAGCACAAGGCATGATGTTATGGTTTAATTACTGCAGCGTCCTAACTGAAATTTTTGGTGACTATTCTGGTTTTTTTTTAATTTCACGTTCTAAGTACGGTCTGTGCTGACCTAGACGGAAGGGTTCCACCCACTTGCTTTGGGACTGAAGAAGTCAAATTTCTCGTTCTTTCCCCACCCAGTGTTGTTCTTAATTGTACTGTTGCCTGGCAACTTCTGTAGAATCACACTCCGGAGTACTGTTAGCCGAAGGGGGGTGGGGGGTGGGGAGGAGGAATCTTGTCTCTAGCGGTAGAGAGAACAACCTATTTATCCTCCTTAGTCCAGTGACTCAGCAAATGAAAGCCTCAAGGACCTGCTACTGAACCATTCCCCTTCCTTATCAGCAAAGCAGGATTTTAGTTGAGACCCCTAAGACAGCCGAGGGTGCCAGAGTTCTCATTAACATCAACTCTGCTCTAGGCAAAGTTCTTCAGAACTAAGAACTATTTTTTCCTCAGAGGAACATTTCGTGAGGCTGCTGGGGCTTTCCCAAAGCAGAGTCTTTTCTAGTTTGTGTTTAGAACCCTGAAGTTCACCTCTGGTAGATGTCTGGATTTTGGTTTGGTTTGGTTTGGCTTTTAACTCTTCCTTAGGGACTGGGGAGATGGCTCAGCAGATTAAAGTGCTCTCAGGTCTAAGTTCAAGGCCCAGAACTCAGAGAAAGGAAAGAGGCAACTCCCAAAAGCTGTCCTCTGGCTCCACAGGGGCATTGTGCCCAGCCAAGTGCACACTCAACAAAACACAGCAGTGCAGGGCCTGCGAGCCGCTCAGCCCTCACAGCGGTGTACTTCCCAACCCAACGACCGGAGCTCCACCTCCAGTGCTGCTTGATGGAAGGAAAGAACTAACTCCGCAGGTTGTCTTGTAATGGTTTCAGGAAAATGCTGCAGGTCCCTGAGCAGTGGGTAGCTCGCCCTGAGACCATGGTAGGCCACGAAGGCAGCCAGGTCCCAGGCAGGAAGCTGCCTGGTGCACCGTGAGAGACCAAGACAGATAGGCATGCCATGCAGAGAAAGTGGGTATTTATTTAGTGGGTTATGGAAGGGAAGGAAAGGGGGGGAGAAGGGAGAAGAGCAGAGAGAGGCAGAGAGAGAGAAAAAAAGAGAAAGGAGGGATGAAAAGGAGAAGTGGGAAGAAAGAAAAAAAGACAGAAACTGCCTCAGAGAGAGAGAGAGAGAGAGAGAAACAGACAGACAGACAGACAGACAGACAGACTGAAAAGGAGAAGACTCAGGCTGAAAGCTGAAAGTCAGCTGGGGGGAGTGGGCGTGGCTTCTCTTAAAGGGCCAGGACAAAACATTACGGGTCTGACTTTCACACACGCACCTTGGCTTGTGCCACACACATATACAAACAAATGAGAAAAAAATTAATTAATATGAATTTTCCTTAAAGAATCACTAGTCAAAACTCACACTGGCACAAATGTGCTGGACCTGGAGAGATGGCTCAGTAATTGAACACTGGCTGCCCTTCCAGAGGACCTAGGTTCATTTCCTAGCACCCACACCACAGCTCGCAGCCGTCTGTAACCCCAGTTCCTGGCCTCCATGTGGCTCACAGACATACATGCAGGCCAAACGCCTACACACAGAGTAAAATAATAGTATTTTTTGAAAAAATGTGCTAAGTAGTTCAACTCTCTTCCTTATCATCTGTATCTTTTGTCTTCTGCCATTCCTTCATCCCTTAACAAAACTTACATCACCTCAGCTCTAACTGCTACCAATTGCCACTCAGCCCCAGGAACTCGGATCCCAGGCTAGAGTGAGGCCAACCCTAGAGCTGTTCTGGGTCGACTCCCCAGGTAAATGAGATTTCTTCACTTCTCACCCCCTCGATACCCTCCACTGAATATGGGAGCAGCTCAGAGTATAATCAGATTAATTCTTCTGAAGTTATTCAGCATATTAAATGTAGCAGTTAGCCTTTGCAAGGGACATTCCAGGAACACTATGTGTGCCTTAACTATAGCAATGTTGTTTGAGAACAATGTCTGTCTTAAAGTCACTTAAATACAACATGTGATTTCTGATGCCCCCCCCCAAAAGATATTTAATACTTACAAGCAGTTGAGTTGTGCACAACCAGCTGAGATAATGAGAACAAAGTATGCATACAATATGAACGGGAAGAGTCTAATGAGCAAGGGGAGAGCTTGTAGTTTAATACGATTTAGTTTTTATTGTCATGTCTAGTTAGTCGCTAGGGGCTATTAGACACTGATGTCTGCTTACCTTTCTAATGTTTGAATAAGATCAGTCAAGGGCAGATGACAGCATATCCTTTAGATATGAACTTTTATGGATGCTATACAGAAGGTTTTTTTTTATTTTATATTTATTTATTTATTTATTATGTATACAATATTCTGTGTGTATGCCTGAAGGCCAGAAGAGGGCGCCAGACCTCCTTACAGATGGTTGTGAGCCACCATGTGGTTGCTGGGAATTGAACTCAGGACCTTTGGAAGAGCAGGCAATGCTCTTAACCACTGAGCCATCTCTCCAGCCCCTATACAGAAGCTTTGAAGATCTAATATTCTTCATATTTTCTTAGGGTCTGAAGGTAGGAGAGCGACCACGCTAGGGTAGTCACAACAAGTGGTGTCTGTCCACGCACAAACCTTGGCAGGAGTGCCAGTGAGATGGCTCGATGGATCAGATACTTCTCCCACAACCCTGGAGGCCTGAGTTTGAGCCCAGGCACCCAGCTAAGAATGGAAAGACAGAAATGACTCTGCACAGCTGCCAGACCTTCACACACACCACGGCATGAACATACTCCAAGCTGCTTTGCTCTCATTGGTTTTTGAAATTATTACAGTGAGGGTCTTCTCTCTTGGTCTCTCTTTTCTCTCTCTCACGAATATCATGCATACACACAATAAGTTAAAAACAAAATATCAGAATGGTCTCCAACAAATAATGACACATCTTAGGATCTTGGAAAAATAAGAAAAACATGAAATTGGGTTCAGCACTTAAGAGCACTGGCTGCTCTTCCAGAGGACTTGGGTTCAGTTCCTGGCACCTATGTGCTGACTCCCAGTGTCTGTAACTCCAGTTCCAGAGGATCTGATGCCCTC
>NC_022015.1:1474610-1476246 GCF_000317375.1 Microtus ochrogaster | reverse complement strand
AAACCCGAAATCAGGGTGTTGTAATGGGGAGGCAGAGGAGAAGGGGCAGGTGGGTGGGAGGGAAATGAGACCCCCCCAACATGGACATTGACAGTTCGAGGCCAGCCTGGTCTACAAGAGCTAGTTCCAGGACAGGCTCCAAAGCTACAGAAAAACCCTGTCTCAAAAAACAAACAAAAAAAGCAGAAAAAAAAACCCCGAAATCAGGGTGTTGTAATGGGGAGGCAGAGGAGAAGGGGCAGGTGGGTGGGAGGGAAATGAGACCCCCCCAACATGGACATTGACAGTACCCTGGTCTAATGGGGGAAGGAGTCCTCCAATCTGTTCCCAGTTATCCCTGCAGTTCTCAGCTGTGTACAGGCCCCAGCCTAGGAAGACATGACAGCCTCCTGACATCAGTAAGGAAGTCCTTTCTCAAGGGAAAATGCAGATGACCCAGCCCCCACCCCGCAAGTCACATCATCGCGACATAAGAGTAGTCTCAAGTAGCATATTTCAGACTTGCAACTCCGAGGCATTCAACCAAAGCAACACGGAGTGTTTCCTACTTGCTTTCTGCTTTTAGTTTTTCTCTTTTTGGGGGGCGGGAGGTATATTTCAAGACAGAGTTCCTCTGTGTAGTCTTGGCTGTTCAGGAACTCGCTCTGTAGACCAGGCTGGCTGGCCTCCAACTCACGGAGATCCTTCTGCTTCTGCCTTCTGAGTGCTGGGATTAAAGGCATGCACTATCATCAACTGTGTTAATTTTCACTTTTTATTGCAGTCCTGGGGATGAGACTCAGAGCCTGCTAGGCAAATACTCTGTCTCTGTGTCTGTGCTTCCAGCCTGTTAGTTGGAATTTTGTAACCCCCTTCTCTGACTGACGATATAGTGCAGGAGAGCGTGAGGCTGACATCAAAGCTCAGGGTTCAGTTGGAACTTCACTCTTTTCAGAGGCCTAACGAGCTGCTTTTTGGTTTTTAAGTAAAAAGTCACTTCACTTCAGAAACAAAGAATCCCGGTCCGGAACAGAAAGCTAAACCACTGGGAAAGCAGGTGATTGAGTGGTTGCTGGTCCCCGGGGTTTGTGACACATACAGGAAATGATCCCGGTGACCACCAGGCTCAACAAGGACAACTCCTTGTTGGCTGGTCACCCTGTAATGAGTTGAGCAGATTTTGTTGGAATCAGGGTGGAACAAAAGATGTGGTGACTTCTCCAGTGACTCAGAGAGGTTGTGGGGAGGGGGAGGGGAGAGAAGGCAGCCTCCCCACCTCCTATGCTGGTTTTTAGTCATCAACTGAACAGTGTTTGGGTGCTGATAACTCAGTGGAGAGTCAGTTTTAGAGTTCTGTAAAGGCCTTGCTTCACCTCAGATAGGATCAAAACAAACTCACCAGGACCTAGCTGAAGGACGCCCAGCTGTGTGACGTGATCAAACTGGGAGCACAGCTGCGCACACAGAGGAAAAATATCACTTTCCAAGTGCAGCAAGCAAGTCCCCTTCTGTCGTGTTTAAACACCAGCCTACCAACCACACACTGTCCTAAGAGAGGCCGGAACAGGGACTCATCCCACACGCTACAGGAAGTGCTTTGGAGGAGCTGCAAGGGCAGAGAACATTCAAGGGGCAGCTAAGGAAAGGCAGCCCTCTC
>NC_022015.1:1472243-1474510 GCF_000317375.1 Microtus ochrogaster | reverse complement strand
GCTGTGGCATGCAGTCCCTGCCCACACAGAAAAGAAATACATTTAGTATTAAAAATATTTTTTATTGAAAAATGTTGTTGTTTTTCCAAGATGGGTTTCTCTGTAGCTTTGGAGCCTCTCCTAGAGCTCGCTCTGTAGACCAGGCTGGCTTCGAACACACAGAGATCCGCCTGCCTCTGCCTCCCCAGTGTTGGGATTCAAGGCGTGCGCCACCACCACCCAGCTGTTAAAAATGTTTTTAAAGACTGTTTTAGTAATTTCTGAAGTAATGTAAATATTCATCTTACTTGGCCCAGAGGACTTATTGAAAGAGCTCTACAAATTTGCAAAACACAAGGTACATACAAAGAAAGTCTATCGCATAATTATTCTTTTAGTAAATCCATAATAAGATTTGTCTGCAGACCAGACACCCTGTGGGTGTTGGGAACACAGAAGTGATACCCTACAAAGTCCTTTCATGACATTTGTTGAGAGAATGGTTGGTGACAAGTGTCCTCTTGCCAGAGCCTTCTGAGCACCAGGACTACAGGTGTGAGACTCCCTCTGCTGCGTCCCTTTCCACATCACTGCTGCTCTCCTAAGGAGCGCGCAGATAACAGGCTCCCACACTGGGAGCCCAGCACTGCCTCTCCGTCTCCTTCCATCTGCAGCCTCTTTTGCCAGAGACAAGGAGAATAAAAGCTTCGGTAAATTACACCCTGACTGCATTGAGAGAGTACTATTAGTCAGCTACTTCACAAGCAGTGGATCCTGCCTCTCCAGAGCCACCAGCCGGTGTGCTGAGATTTTGTTTGTGTTGTAACAAATAAAGCTGCCTGAAGATCAGAGTAGGAAGCTAACCACACTAGTTAACCATAAAGCCCAGGCAGTGGTGGCGCACACTTTTAATCCCAGCGCTCAGGATGCAGAGGCAGGTGGATCTCTGTGAGTTCAAAGCCAGCCTGGTCTACAAGAGCTAGTTCTAGGACAGGCTCCAAAGCCACAGAGAAACCCTGTCTCGAAAAACCAAAAAAAAAAAAAAAAAAAAAAAAAAAAAACAAACAAAAAAAGATCAGTTAGAATTCACACTACAGGGCTGGAGAGATGGCTTGGAGGTTAAGAACACTGACTGTTCTTCCAGAGGACCTGAGTTCAATTCCCAGTAACCACATGGTGGCTCATGGCCATCTATAATGAGATCTGATGCCAACATTGTATACATAATAAATAAATAAGTAAATTTTTAAAAATTATTTTATTTTGTTTTTCATTTTTTGAGACAGGGTTTCTCTGTGGTTTTGGAGCCTGTCCTGGAACTAGCTCTGTAGACCAGGCTGGCCTTGAACTCACAGAGATTCACCTGCCTCTGTCTCCCGAGTGCTGGGATTAAAAAGTGTGTGCTACCACTGCCTGGCCAAATCTTAAAAAATTATTTAAAAAAAAAAGAAAAAAAGAATTCACACTACAAGCCAGGACTGTGGCACAAGGAAGGTTCTTCTCGGCTACACAGCTAGCTTAGCCCCGGAAGTAAGCACACAGAAACTGTATTCATTAATGCTTGGCCATTAGCTCTAGCTTCTTATTGACTAACTCTTACATCTTAATTTAACCCATTTCTATTTATCTGTGTAAGGCCATGTGACTGTGGCTTACCAGCATGATTCTAACCAGTGTCCATCTCAGGCAGAGAAGATCCATGGCGTCTCCCACTCTGCCCGTCTTCCCAGCATTCAGCTCTGTCTTCTCCGCCTACCTAAGTTCTGCCCTATCAGGCCAAGCAGTTTCTTTCACGTGAACAGAAGAAGTCCTACACCACAAGACCATCCCACACAGGCCTGCAGGAGTGTCAGGCAGCATGAATCCCACCGCTTCTGTGCAGAATTGTCTTTTAAGCTAGTTCCAAACTGCCACCATTATCCTTGACACGATGCTTCCATGAGTGAGGGTATATCGTGAGGACATATAACTAGGAACACATGCAAAAACACAACAAACAAACACCAAGAAGAACTATTGACTCCTGACTTGTTCAGTTCCTTTTCTGTCTCTGTAAGAGAATAACACAGTAACACAGACTAGGCCATTTATAGAGTAAGGTATTGCAACATATACTTGTAATCTAGGCTCTTGAAGGCAAGACAGGAGGATCAAGGCCAGCCTTAGCTACATTAGGCTGTTTATTTATTTTTTTAAATATTTATTTATTTATTATGTATACAATATTCTGTCTGTGTGTATATCTGTAGGTCAGAAGAGGGCACCAGACCTCATTACAGATGGTTGTG
>NC_022015.1:1470492-1471746 GCF_000317375.1 Microtus ochrogaster | reverse complement strand
AGAGCTAGTTCCAGGACAGGCTCCAAAGCCACAGAGAAACCCTGTCTTGAAAAACCAAAAAAAAAAGAAGGAAAGAAAGAAAGAAAGAAAGAAAGAAAGAAAGAAAGAAAGAAAGAAAGAAGAAAGAAAACAAACCATTGAGCCACACCCTAATTTGCATAATTAGTTTCAGGCCAGACAGGACTACATAGTGAGACACTGTTTAAAAAAAAATCTCATAGTTCTATATACTGGGATGTCCAATTTTATGCCAAAGATCTCATCTCTTTTAAAAACAACAAACAAAAAAGCATAGCTCCTGTAGCCCTTCCTGCCTCGGTTTCCTGAGTGCTGGGGTTACAGGAATTAGTCACCATATCCATATATCCTTTTATTTCCTCAGACTAAATTTTTCCAAAACAGATTTATTTTTATTATTTTAAATTGTGTATACATGGGGCTGGAGAGATAGTTCACAGGGTAAGAGCACTGACTGCTCTTCCAGAAGTTTTGAGTTCAATTCCCAGCAACCACATGGTGGCTCACAACCATCTGTAATGAGATCTGGTGCCCTCTTCTGACCTGCAGGCATACATGGAGGCAGAACAGTGTATACATAATAAATATATATTTTTTAAATTGTGTATACATGTCTGTGTCTTCATGTGCACAAAAGTGCAGAAGTCTGAGGAAGAGACCTCAGACCCCGTGGAGCTGGAGTTACAGGCAGCTGTGAGCCACTGGGAACCGAACTCAGAACCTCTGGAAGAGAAGCCAGTGATCATAATTGCTTAGCAGTATCTCCAGTCTCCAGACTCAGTGCTGAACTTTCAGGGAGCACAGGGAAGTTTCTTTAGCTCTTAGAAAGGTTAGATGGACTCTATTCCTATCATGCCAAAGCCAAAAAAAAAAAACATACACAAAAAACAAAAAAAAAAACCCAAAACCAAAAACACTTCCCAGCACTAGCGGGGCTGTATGTAGAGGGCTGCCTGCTCCTCACAGTGCCTCCTGCTCCTCAGTGCGTCCTGCACCTCAGTGTGTCCTGCAGCTTACATAGTGTCCTGCAACTCACAAGGCATCCTGTACCTCCTGCTGCACCTTCCAGTGCGTCCTGCACCTCCCAGTGCCTTCTGAAGCTCCCAGTGTGTCCTACAGCTTCCAGTGCATCCTGCAGTTCCCAGTGCCTCCTGCAGCTCCCAGTGTCTTCTGAAGATCACAGTGTCTTCTGCACCTCCCAGTACGTCCTGCATCTTCCAATGCCTTCTGAAGATC
>NC_022015.1:1467187-1468198 GCF_000317375.1 Microtus ochrogaster | reverse complement strand
TTTCTCATGTTGTGATGACCCCCAACCATAAAATTATTTTTGTTGCTGCTCCATAACTGTAGATTTGCCTCTGTTATGAATTATAATGTAAATATTGAAGCATAATTAATAAAAACTCAGAGAGAGAAACTGGGGTCCAACCTGAAGATCTGAAACGCAAAGCAGCCAGCCGCCGGCTCTTACCTTGATGTTGGTCCAAAACGGCGATCTTGCCTCCAGGAATCTCAGACTGACACTGTGTGGTGAGAGCTGTTTCCTCCTGTTTTATAACCTCTCTAGGGCTAGGACTAAAGGTGTGCACCACTGGAATTAAAGGCATGCACTGCCCAATTTCTAGGGCAAAGTAGTGTGGCTTCTGGGATTCAGGGTGTGTGCTACCACTGCCTGGTCTGTAAAGCTGACCAGTGGGGCTGTTTTACTCTCAGATCTTCAGGCAAGCTTTATTTATTAGAATACAATTGAAATGCCCCTGCAGAATGTTTCTGGAGACAGAGGTTTGCCAAAGGGGTCACAACTCGCAGCCTGCAAAGCACTGATTTAGGGCTTTGAGGGTGGTGAACAAGCCCTGTGCCACTGAGTTATACCTCCGCTCTGAGATGACTTTCAAGACAGATCTTACATCCGTTTTTGTTCTCTTCACTTGAATGCAGAAAAGAGTTTAAAAATGCTTTTGTTAGCCAGGTAGCGACGGCATATGACTTTAATCCCAGCTCCCAAGAGGCAGAGGCAGGCAGATCTCTGTGAGTCAAGGCCAGCCTGGTCTACAGAGTAAGTTCCAGGACAGTCAGAACTGCATAGAGAAACCCTGTCTTGAAAAACAAAATGAACAAAGAAAAAGCTTTTATTAGTTTTTATTAATAAGTGAGTTTAGAGTAGAGGGG
Organism: Microtus ochrogaster; assembly: GCF_000317375.1. Classification (NCBI taxonomy): domain Eukaryota; kingdom Metazoa; phylum Chordata; class Mammalia; order Rodentia; family Cricetidae; genus Microtus; species Microtus ochrogaster. The sequence goes on along the minus strand of NC_022015.1, from coordinate 1,467,317 downwards.
ACCAACTAGACGCCACCCGTACAACTTCTCTAAGAAAGTCTGTGGAGCCGGGCGATGGTGGCGCACGCCTTTAATCCCAGCACTCGGGAGGCAGAGGCAGGCGGATCTCTGTGAGTTCGAGACCAGCCTG
>NC_022015.1:1465550-1467087 GCF_000317375.1 Microtus ochrogaster | reverse complement strand
CAAAAAAAAAAAAAAAAAAAAAAAGAAAGTCTGTGGAGATGGCTCGGTGTGGAAAGGCATTTGCCACCAAACATGATCATCTGAGTTCCATCCTGGGGACGGAAATGGGAGAGGAAGAGGATCAGCTTCCACATAAATACACAGGGACACACGCGCACACACAATGAATAGGACAAAAAATGTTTTTAAAACCCCACAAAGATAAATAGATATGTTAAATGAAATACAACATGAGCAACACATATTTCCAAAACACAGGCTGCACGTTCACAGCATGAAGAAAGGGACTGAGACAGGCGTACTCCTAGAGAAGCAGGATGAAAACGTGAGTCCTCTTTGTGTAAAAGGGGGAAAAAGCAAACAAGTCTGGTGTGAGTAGTCTACAGGAGTAGAATTCATAGAAGCGCAAACGCGATTTCCGCAGCAGAAGAGAAGAGAGGAGCAGGGTGCTAAGCTCCAATTTGGGGTGATGGGAGATGAGAGACTGATGCAGGTTATGTACCACATAAATATACTTCATCCTGGGGCTGGAGAGATGGCTCAGTGGTTAAGAGGAGATACTGCTGTTGCAGAGAACCCGAGCTGGAATCCCAGCACTCACATCAGGAGGCTCCCAACTGCCTGTAACTCCAGCTCCAGGGGATCGGACACACCTGGTCACCTAAGGCACCTACATTCATGTGCGCACACCCTACACTAACAACTTTTTAAAGAACGTTTTTATTATTTTATTTATTTGTTTGTTTGTTTATTTTTGAGACAGTATTTCTCTGTGTAGCCCTGGTTGTCCTGGAACTCACTTTGTAGATGAGATGGGCCTTGGACTCACAGAGATCTGCCTACTTCTATCTCCTGAGGATTGGGATTAAAGGTGTGCACCACTGCGTCTGGCTGCTAAAAACATTTTTAAAGATTATTTATATTTTAAAATTTTGTGTATGTGTGTATGTGGATATGTGAGTGCTAGTGCCTAAACAGTCCAGAAGAGATCGTTAGACCTTTGGAAGAGCAGGCAATGCTCTTAACTGCTGAGCCATCTCTCCAGCCCGCCAGTCAGTTTCTTTATTAAACAATCACAGTGACATATATTCTCACAGTGGAAAGGAATAATCCATAGCAGAAACCCTGTCTCAATAAAAACAAACATCTTTAAAATTTTTTATGTGTATGACTCTCCATGTGTACCTCAAATGTCACTACTGCTAAAAAGGGCCGGAAAAGGGTTTCAGATCCAGTGGAACTGGAGTTACAGATGGTTAGGAGCCGACCATGTGAGTGCTGGGAATTGAATCTAGGTCCTCTGGAAGACAGTCAGTGCTCTTAATCACTCCAGCACCCAAGATTCCTTTTAGTATCTCCCCTAATTCTATTTATTTATTTATTTATTTATTTATTTATTTATTATGTATACAATATTCTGTCTGTATGCCTGAAGGCCAGAAGAGGGCGCCAGACCTCTTTACAGATGGTTGTGAGCCACCATGTGGTTGCTGGGAATTGAACTCAGGACCTTTGGAAGAGCAGGCAATGCTCTTAA
>NC_022015.1:1464081-1465450 GCF_000317375.1 Microtus ochrogaster | reverse complement strand
GAGCCACCATGTGGTTGCTGGGAATTGAACTCAGGACCTTTGGAAGAGCAGGCAATGCTCTTAACCACTGAGCCATCTCTCCAGCCCCCTCTCCCCTAATTCTTTAGGAAAACACACGCCTTTTGTATCCCAGACTGAAATGACAAGGTTAACATATAAAGACTCTGGACTGTTTCCTCTGCCCTTGTTCACAATAGACTGCTTATTATCAGGGTCATTTGGTTTCGTGCCCAGATCTGGTAGAACTGTAAGGCTATGTAATTCTTAGACTCTTAGGGGACTAACAAGACGTGTAAAGACCCTTTAACTGGTCCAAGAACAGTCCAGGATGCCTGAGAGCTCCCACAGGTCAAACTGTACAGCTTAATAATGTCAACAGGCAGTTTGAGCTTGTTACATTCTGCCATGATTGTAACTTAGATTTAATTCTCTTTTAAGAAATTGGTAGCCGCGGGGCTGGAGAGATGGCTCAGCGGTTAAGAGCACTGCCTGTTCTTCCAAAGGTCCTGAGTTCAATTCCCAGCAACCACATGGTGGCTCACAACCATCTGTAATGAGATATGGTGCCCTCTTCTGGCATGCAGGGATACATGCAAACAGAATATTGACAATACTGTACACATAATAAATAAATAAATCTTTAAAAAAAAAAGAAATTGGTAAATTTGTTTGTCATGTTGCTCTATGTTAGGACTTGAGAAAAAGGGAATCAGTAAGAAAGAAAAACGTGAGCCTGGCATGGTAATTCATGCCTTTAATCCCAAGGAGACAGAGGCAGGCAGATTTCTGTGAGTCTGGGCCAGCTAGCTTGCAAGCCAACCAGGGATACATAGTGAGACTCATCTCAAAAACGAAAAAATAAATAAATAAAAAGGAAGGAAGCAAAGTGTGAGGCTGGATGGCTTGGCGGTTGAGAGGGTGCTCTCCTGCTGGGTTTCCAGAGCCATTAGTTCAGTTCCCAGTAATAACACGGTGCCTCATGAGCCCGGAACTCTAGGTCCAGCCAATGCCCTGTCTTCTGGCTCCAGGCACACATGTGTTCTTGCCCCCGGGCCATCTCTCTAGTCTCACTCAGTGTTTGGCTGCAGCCAAAAAAGGCCCCAATCCATTTTGTGACATTTATTCTACACCTGATCCTCCAGAGAGGTTAATTTTTTTTTTTTAGTTTCATTTTTTTTTTCATTTTATGTGCATTAGTGTTCTGTCTGCATGCATGTCTGTGTGAGGGTGTTGGGTCCCCTGGAACTCTTTACTTATTTATTACATATACAATATTCTGTCTGTGTGTATGTCTGCAGGCCAGAAGAGGGCACTAGACCCCATTACAGATGGTTGTGAGCCACCATGTGGTTGCTGGGAATTGAACTCA
>NC_022015.1:1462402-1463981 GCF_000317375.1 Microtus ochrogaster | reverse complement strand
TTATAGACAGCTGTGAGCTTCCATGTGAGTGCTGGGAATTGAACCCAGGTCCTCAGGAAGGGCAGTCAGTGCTCCCAACCACTGAGCCCCGTGAGAGGCTTCTGAAACTATCTAGACTGAGGCCTTTAAGCTCCGATGGTATTGTTTCAGGTTTAGCTACATTACCATTGGCGTCTATGTCTGCCTCCACCTCTGAGGACCTTCTGATGATCCCTCAACAGACACCCCCCTTTTCTGGAGAACCCCTCCAGACTATGCTCTGTCACATGACAGAATGCCACCACTAAGCAATACTCCTTTTCCTCCAATATTCCCACTTAGCTCTGAACTTTCCTCTGAGGTGATTTGACCCTGCACTAATCTGTGTGGGGAGTGTGGATGCCACTCTGTGGTGAAGCATCTAATCTAAGTGCTAAACTATACACCTCTCCCCAAGACAAGAAGCTTCAGCTTCAGGTCAGGCTGGGCTCGGAGTAAGGCCCCTGCTGCCTCCAAGCAGGATCCAAAGGAGTTACTCTTTAACAAGGCCTGGCTGTAGTCTGTCTTCGGGCACCCTGACACTACTCTAGCAGATGAGCAGGCTTTGAGCCCTCCTGACCTTCGCTATGTACAATAAGCCCGCCCCAAGGAGAAACAATCCACACTGTAGGTCCCGTTCATCAGCAAATAACAAGATGCTGCCTGATCATCCGGACATGAGCACCACACAGGTGTCTCAAAGAACTACAACCCTGGACCCCACCACATGGAATACTGCCTGGCTGACCACACAGACTTTATCTCTCCCAGCCAAAGGGGGGAAAGTTTGTGCAATTCCCCTCTACTGTCTTACCTGCTGGGGCTGCCGTGCAGTACATCTAATAAACCTAGTGCTTTGTGTTCTTGTCTTGTTGAATTCTTTCACTGCCTGCACTTCACCAGCCTGTCATTGTGTTCCCGGACATGGTACCAAGTGCATGTCCCATTGTTGCATGGAACTTCATAGATAAGTTTGTAAGAACTTCAAAGGTGGGCTGGAGTGATGGCTCAGTGATTGTGTCTTCTAGAGGCCTCAAGTTCAGTTCCTAGCACCCACTCCAGCTGGGGGAATCCAATGTCTTCTTTTCTGCTAGGGCATGCACTACACTCATGTGCACAAACTCACTATAGGCACATACACACAATTTAAAACAATACAAACTCACATAAACATAATTTAAAACAATACAAATTTGGGATTGGAGAGTTAAGTGCACTGGCTTCTCTTCCAGAGGTCCTGAGTTCAATTCCCAGCAACCACATGATGGCTCATAACTATCTGTAATGAGGTCTGGTGCCCTTTTCTAACAGGGAGGTGTACATGCAGGAGAAACATTGTATACATAGTAAATAAACTCGCACTCAGACACACACATACACATAATTAAAACAGTACAAAGTTTGCCAGCAGCCGGGCGGTGGTGGCGCATGCCTTTAATCCCAGCACTCGGGAGGCAGAGGCAGGCGGATCTCTGGGAGTTCAAGGCTAGCCTGGTCTACAAGAGCTAGTTCCAAGAGGGCACCAAAGCTACAGAGAAACCCTGTCTCGAAAAACCAAAAA